>NC_038251.2:45871773-45908302 GCF_000004515.6 Glycine max | reverse complement strand
TAAATAGTTTAGGAGGGATTAACTAAAACCAGAAACCTTAGCACTATTGCATCTCCAAGCTTTTACATGCATGTGCACACCATATTTACTAAACTTAGATCAACTGATGCAATCTATTTGATTGAAAAGATAATTTATACTACTCTTATAATGTAGTGTACAACTAAAAAAAATAATATAATAGAAAATAGTGCTTAAGCCATTCAAGTCAAGTCATTTTGAATCTCATCATTAGTATCATACATCTATATGTGTCAAAGAGAAGGAGAAACATGCATGGTAATGCATAACACAACAAAACATTATAAGAAAACATGCTTTCTAAACCCAACCAAGGTAAAAATGTTTTCATATTTCATGAAATAGCATGGCTTCCTATGGTGGAACAATGATATTAATTTGGTGAGTAAGTCTTGAGAATGTTTAGTTGATTGTTTTTCTGAATTTGAAAATATTACTCGAAATACACAAATGGTCTCATGAATGGAACGACTTCCTATGCTAAGAAATAAGAATAGAAACACCTCTACTTTACCATAATTACCATGATGACCTCCTTTCTTCTATTATAGTATTGAAGGTAACTTTTTCTTTACCATTGCAGATTTTAATTTGTTTTATTCCATTATAAAATGCAAGGTTGAGAAGAGTTTGTTTTTTTAGCAAATAACTAGTTGCCCTTGGTAGTTGATCTAAGTTGTGTTTACATAGCAAAACAAAAGCTTAGACTATATTGTAGAATCTTGAGCCTTTGTTCTCAATGATTAAGTTGGTCTTATCATAGAGGTGGTCTTTATGCTTTCTTCAAATATTGAGAATCCATTTTGTAAGTACAATGTTTTTCCTAAAGATATGATCGAGGCTTCACATCAATAATGTGGACTTATCATTTACTAAAAGTATTAGGATTCCAGACAAGGAAAAATTACCACCATATACATCTTGTGTAACACCCAATTTTTGCATAATATAAATTAAAAAAGATTCTATTTAAAAATAAATAGAGTTTTAGGAAAATAATGAGATTTTCGTAATTAAATAAATAAGAAAAAATAATTTTATTACTAAAAATAATGATTTTAAGGTTAATAAAATAATTATATGTTCTTATAAAATAATATGAATATTTTATTTATTCATTTGATAGGGAGTAAAATATATTTCTTTTTATAAAATATTAAAATAAAGGAAATAGAGAAAATTATAGGTTGAGAGTATAATAGTTCTAAATAGAGATATACTAGATCAGTTTTACATTTACCATATGTCTCTACGATCTATCATGCTCTCAAATTCGTTTTTCCATCCCCCCTTTCAAAACACTCTCTTTTTCCGGAACACTCAAACATGTCTTAGTAAAACTGTGATTCCAAATTTGATAACCGTTTGATCATTGTGAAATTGGAACACCCAATTGGAAGCTTATTTATGCACATCCCTAAAATTGGGATTTGTGAAATAATATCTTTGGTAAGAGAAATTTCCCTCACATGTAGCTATTTTTTTCCTGCATATACCAAAATCTATCTTAGCAAAAAATTGATTCCGTACTTGTTAACCGTTGGATCGTTAAAACATTCGAACACCGTGTTCGGAATTCATATGCGCATATCTCCACCGTTGGGATTAGTCAAACTTGAATATGGAGAGAGAAACGTCCCTCGCATAGAGACAAAGAAATGGAGCCTCATATCCCTTCTCCTACTCTCTAATGCTTGAAAACCCTAGCAGAACAATCAAAGCAAAAGTTTGAGAAAACATAAGCAACAACTAGAGATGCTACTATTTTTGTCGGACTACACACGAGAGTCCACTTAGATGTAAGGGATGAGTTGATCGCAATTGTGTTTAGAATGAACATCTGTAGGGATCCTTAGAGGATCAAATTGGGATTTACAAGATTTACCCCATGTGGTGTTTCCTGTCATGTACTCCTAGGCACTCGATGAGGTTTTTCACTGACATTGCACCATGTTGCATATACAATTGAGTCTTAGCGTATTTGTTGCGTAACGTATGTGCAATGATATCTGTGACTTGTTTGTGATAATGTGTAATGAATGGTATGAGTGTGAGATGTTGTGTTTTGCTTGAGATGTGTTGTTTTGAACACATGATTAATGTGAAGATGTGGAATATGATTTTGCGATTAAATCTTTGGGACAAGTGATGTTATGCAATGAATGGTAAAATGATGTGAATTATGCTAAGTTCAGCCTGTTATACTTATATTGTGTGTGTGTGTATGTTTTCATTTATATTTATCCCAAACTTTGTGCTCGTGGGAACAGATGGTTAGGTGGATGACTTTAAAGAATCTCGTGCTTGAGAATACTGAGAAACAATGCTCTAATAGGATGTGACATTGGGGCATAAGTTTTTATTTCAATTAGTGATGTTATTTTAGTTTATTTTATACCATTGCTTAACCTGAGTTCTTTTGTTAACTTTGACGGCCTTATTCTGAGCCGGATACGTTTTTAATAAGTCTTAATTGGTAATGGTGAAGCCGATGTGATCCTTTTATCCACGTAAATTTGTGTATGTGATTTAAATAAAATTGGTTCAATTAAATTCTACATTAATATATGTTTTTCTTATTTATATGTATGTCGGGATAGAGAATGTCACATTTAATGGTATCAAAGAAGGTTGAACACAAGATGTATATGGTGGTAATTTTTCCTTGTATGAAATCCTAATACTTTTGGAAAATGAGAAGTCCACGTTATTGATGTGAACACTCTCTATCATATCTTTAGGAGAGTTATTGTACTTACTGGGAAAAATTATCACCATATACATCTTGTGTAATGACATGACACTATAAATTTTGCAGTGCTAGAAGAAGGCAGACTCAATTCCAAAGAGCCTTACACTTATTTAGTGTCTTTGTTTAATTTAATCTCTTCATTACTTTCTCACCTCATTCTCTTTTGATTCATTCATGGTGAAGAAAACAACTAACTGTGCCTCCAAACTTAAGTTTGTTTCTCTTTCCTCACTCCTTCGTTCTTCTAGATAATTTAGATGTTTTATTTTGTTGTGTTTTTTTTTCTCTCATTCCATTTCATTGGAATCATATGGAAGGATAACTCAAACTTAAACTCTAAGATTATATATAATATTTTGTATATAATCACATTTTGAAGCATAAAACTAAAAGATTTTCTATTTCTTTACATTTATATGTACAAATATCGCACACGATATTTAAGATTGCTTATTTCTTCTATGAACCATACATAGTTCCATTGCTTCAATGCATATGGATTGAACTTCTTTTTATTTTCTATTGTTTGCACCCGAACATGATTTTGCAGAGATTGATTAAATTTAATTTAACTAAGACTACATGGAGTTGTTGTTTTCTTTGTTTTATATCATTGCATATTTCAATTTCTTTTCTTGCATTAAAAAATGGAAGGTTGAGAATGGATTTTTTAACATATTGTCAGTTAGCTTGCAGTTAATCTCAATTGTATTTTCATAGGAGAAAACATAGAGACAATGAAAAAATATTGAGTCTTTGGTTCAACGATCAAGCTGCTAAAATCATGAAAGGAGTCTTTATGCTTTCTTCAAGAATTGACAAACCATTTTGTAAGTACGATGGTTTCAGTACATGAAAGTGTGTAGAGAAGGTTTACATCAATATTGTGGATTTATCATTGGTTGAAAGTGTGAGGATTCCATACATGAAAAATTTACCACCATATTACATTTTGGATGCATGTGGTTCGGTGTGCATTACACTTGTAATTTTCAAAGATTATTTTTCTGGCTAGATGTCTTAGATGTGCAATGCAAGCCATACAAGAGTGACATGCTTGTATTTTTTTTCCAAATAGAAACTTTCATATAAAATATTATGGATGAATCTATATGGGGATTGTGCTTAACTATTTTTTGATTTTTCAATAACTGAATAAAAACCTTTCATGCTAAATAAAAGTGAGAGAATGGTTCAAGATCTGAGTTATATGGAGATTGTGCTTAACTAACTTTTTATTTTTGATTTTTTTTTTTGCTATGTAAACACAACTTAGATCAACTACAAAAGCTAACTAGTAATGTGTTGAAAAAACAAACTCTTCTCAACCTTGCATTTTTTAATGGAAGAAAACAAATTAAAATATCCAATGATAAAGAAAAAGTTGCAGCTAATAATATAATAGAAGACAGGAGATCATCATCATAATTGTGGTAAAGTAGTGGTGTTTCTACTCTTATTTCTTAGCATAGGAAGTCCATCCATTTATCAGACCATTGGTGTTTTTCAAGTAATAATATTCTCAAATTAAAAAAACAATTAACTCAACTTTATGTAGACTTACTCACCAAATTAATATCATTGTGTCGCGTTAGATTTATTATACTACATCAAATTTTCATTATATACAAATTAATTTTTTAATTGTTATTCACGAACTTTCTAATTATTGAAAAGTATGTAAGGGCACATATTTTTGTAATAGATCTACTTGGCATTTTTTGAAGTAGTTTCATTATGTTACTACTTCACTCTTAATTTTCTTTAGTTTTCATGAAGGTATGTATTGGGGGATGCAGGTCCCGTGGAATTTCACTTGGATTCTTTTTGGTGAAACTGTCCACACCATCAAAGATCTATCATTCCTTTTTTAGTTATTTAAATTCTGGATCTCCATTTAGCTTTAAATTAAGGGCTAAATTTTCACTAGTTAGTATAATGTCACATAAGGAATCCAAACTTTTGTTTGCAGTGTGTTTCTTCAATTTTTATTTTCTGTGAATGAAAAAATGAAAATCATCTCGGATGTATGAAAGTGTGTAGAGAATGTTTTTTCATAATAATAATGTTTTTTCATAATAATAACGTACAAAATTTTAATACTTAGTTGGCCTTCAGCAAACAGTGCGTACTTCCGGGCATCATTTCGTGACCAAGTTACAGATTTTTGCTTTCTAATAAGTTACATATGGGGATCACCACTCTCAATCAAAATGTTATTGCATAATAATAACACATGCAAAAGGAATTAATAAGGATGGAAATTAACTAAACTTGGTTATTTATAGATCAAAACAAAATTGGCTTCAAGAAAATGAGCTCTCCTACAAGGCCAGACGTTAGTACCTTCAACATCTACTCAACCAAGCAACCTATACCTACAACCTCCAAAAATATTGAAAAGTTAACATATTAAAGAATTGAAACTTTTCAGTTTTCATAGTGAGGTCTGAACAACCAAAAATATATAAAGTGATAGGAACTAACAAAAAAGAATCGACCTTTTTATTTGAATTCTTCAATGTAGGAGACACTACAATTATTTGCAGATAAGTGTCTATTTTCTTCTTGTTTAATAGAATCTTCACTGAACCAAGATATTAATGAAATAAAATTTAATTATTTGAATTTTTTATAACCCAAAACCCTCTATTTTCGAGGACTCTAAATCATTGATATTGGAGTAGATATCATCGAGTTAGCCTTCATCAGATTCAGAAATCAGTAGTTTAGCAATACACCAAAATTATAGTCTCTTCATATCCTATAGGTGTTGAATCATTCCTATTAATCAACATGCATATCTTTTAACACATTTGCCAAAGACCAAACTTGAAACAGGTTGGCACATTAAACTTAAATATCATAAAGACAGGACCCCAAGTTAATTGTCGACAATATGGAGTAACTAAAACGAGAAACCTTAGCACTATTGCATCTCCAAGCTTTTACATGCATGTGCACACCATATTTACTAAACTTAGATCAACTGATGCAATCTATTTGATTGAAAAGAAAATTTATACTACTCTTATAATGTAGTGTACACCTAAAAAAATAATATAATAGAAAATAGTGCTTAAGCCATTCAAGTCAAGTCATTTTGAATCTCATCATTAGTATGATACATCTATGTGTCAAAGAGAAGGAGAAACATGCATGGTAATGCATAACACAACAAAACATTATAAGAAAACATGCTTTCTAAACCCAACCAAGGTAAAAATGTTTTCATATTTCATGAAATAGCATGACTTCCTATGGCGGAACAATGATATTAATTTGGTGAGTAAGTCTTGAGAATGTTTAGTTAATTGTTTTTCTGAATTTGAAAATATTACTCGAAATACACAAATGGTCTCATGAATGGAACGACTTCCTATGCTAAGAAATAAGAGTAGAAACACCACTACTTTACCATAATTACCATGATGACCTCCTTTCTTCTATTATAGTATTGAAGGAAACTTTTTCTTTACCATTGCAGATTTTAATTTGTTTTATTCCATTACAAAATGCAAGGTTGAGAAGAGTTTGTTTTTTTAGCACATAACTAGTTAGCCTTTGTAGTTGATCTAAGTTGTGTTTACATAGCAAAAACAAAACTTAGACTATATTGTAGAATCTTGAGCCTTTGTTCTCAATGATTAAGTTGGTCTTATCATAGAGGTGGTCTTTATGCTTTCTTCAAATATTGAGATTCCTTTTTTTAAGTACAATGTTTTTCCTAAAGATATGATCGAGGCTTCACACCAATAATGTGGACTTATCATTTACTAAAAGTATTAGGATTCCATACAAGGAAAAATTACCACCATATACATCTTGTGTAACACCCAATTTTTGCGTAATAAAAATTAAAAAAGATTCTTTGTTTTTAAATATGTTCTTTGTTTTTAAACTAAGAAATGAAAACATATATAAACAGTCAACCTTGATGAGCTTCATGGTGAGTCGAAGATGAAGACTCGGTTGCGCTCTCTATTCTCTTTTCTGTGAAGCAATATAGAGAAGAAGAAAAAAAAAAGTGAAAATTTTCTTTTGCACAAATTAATATAAAAATGCAGAAATTTAGATGACAATAGCAACGATGCAGTTCAGCGAAGACGAAGACTTACCTTGGGTGGCCACGCGAGGGTTTTAGGGCAAAAAATTAAAAGTGAGAGTGAGACAGATGAAAAGAAGAAGAAGCGGTTCCTTTGTATGGGCTTAAGGGATAATTTTGTGATTTTGAATTTTGAATTTCCAATCAAAGTAGAGAAAGTATTATTGAAAATAAATTTATCCTCTTAAAATTAATTCTCTATCTGCACTTTTTTTCTTCTTTTACAAAAAAATATGATATTTTCTCTTTTACCTTAATTTTTTTTCGGTTTGCATACTTCAATAGTTTAATTTGATAAAATTAATAAATCAATTTTATAAAATTATGTTGCCAACAAACTATGTCAGCGTATTGTTTTTTCTTTCACGAAAGTAAGCGTAAATCAAGTAATTGATAAATATTTTTATTAAAAATTATGTTGAGGATATTATCAAAGCATATTAAAAGTACTTTATTCTTTAATAAAATTAATTACTATAAATTATATATAAAAATATATATTTATTTAATCATTATGACTTTTAATTATGTAACAATAAATATTCATCTCACGTAATGCACATATTAAAATACTTGTTAAATTAAAAAGATTGTTTTAAACACATTAAATGTATTTTCTTTTTTCATACTTTTTTTTATAGAATACTAGGGAAACTTAGTTACTACGTGTTTGTATAACCCACATACTACAAGTGTAGTATTTTATTTTTTATATAAAAATTTTAAAATTAATTTTTAACATGTTTTATTTAAAAATCTTAATATAATTAATTTGACACAGAAAATTATAACAAAAAGTAGCTGGTGGTTTTACTGAACGAATAAAATAGTATTGATAAAATGTAAAAATTAAATGTAGTTTGAATAGAGGAAGGGAGAAATGTTAGTCACATTCTTCCATACCCTTTTTTATAATTAGTTAAAATTTATAATTTTAGTAGGTCTCACTTTTAAAGAAGGAGACAAGTGAGACTCAAAAAAATTATTGAAAGAAAAAGAAAAAAATATTACATGACGAAAAATAAGTCATAAAAAATTGGTGATTTTTAATGAATTTGTTAAAATTTTATATTGTCATTTAATTATAAAATTTTGTGTATGTGTATGAAAAGTTGGCCGACTTTAACCATTATTTGCAACGTATCCTTGAGTTAACTTTATGCAGAATTTTCATCACAACATAATCAATTTTTAGATAGTAATTTGGATTAGCATTTACAAAATTAATTTTAAATGGAATTGGTTTTGCATATTTGATTTTGATTTTGGGTGATATAATTCATGTTTAGAGATTTTTATTTTTAACACAAGTTAATAATAAAATTCAATATATATTTTTTTTATCTAACATGTGATAGTCTCAATGTTTATCATAACATCATTTTGTCACACAAATAAAGTTGACGGCAAAATCTAAAGATAATAAAGAAAAGTTTGAAGACTTTGACAAGCCAAATATTTGTTCAAATATTAAAATTAGAATTTTAAAAAAAATAGAGACTGAAAATAATTAATTCGAAATGTTTTTTCTTTGTTTCTTCTTTCCTAAATGAGTATTAAAATATATTTAATTGAGTATTAAAATAACTTTTGACAAAAAAAATTCATCACTATTTAAATATAATTCTTTTTCTTTGTTTCTTATTTCCTAAATATTTTTTTATTAAATTTATTAACAAAAAATTCACATAATTAACAAATGAGGTTAAAAATAATAAGAATAATAATGACAAATGTAATAAAAATAAATTAAATGTGGATTATAATTAACTCTAAATTTAAAGACTTAAAACATAATTTTCGTGTCATGAAAATATTTTTATTTTTGTTCTAAAAAATTTGTTTAAAAATAATGAAAATATCATTTTTTTTAAATCCTACAAATATATGTAAAACAATCAAAAGAAATATATTTTTTTTATTTTTATAATAATTAAATAAAAATATATTAATAATAAATTTTAATTTTTTTACGATATAATTAATTTTACCAACATTCTATAAAAGTTAAACTCAATTATTAAAAACAGTTTTTTTTTCAAATTAACTAATATCAAATAATTTATATAAATGTGTGTTATATTTAAATGATAATCATGAAATAATAAAATTAAAATTACGAAATTCATTTTAAAAATTTACTTTAATTTTTAAATGCTTACCTTTTGAATTTATAATTGCTTATTAATTATTATATTTTTTTAATTAAAATATAATTAATAACGCAATATATGATTTTTTTAAAAATATATAAATAATTAAAAAAAGTTTATATTAACATCGGTTTTTTGAAAAACCAATGTTAACATATCATACGTTAACATCGGTTTTTGAAAACACGATGTTAACATCATTAGTTAACATCAATTTTTGAAAAAATCGATGTTTAGAAGGATACTTTATTTACAAATAGGCCACCGCGTTTAACTTAACATAAATTTTGTCCAAAACCGATGTTAATAAGCCAATGTTAAAACTGCTTTTTGTAGTAGTGTAGTAATGTTTTTAAAAAAAAAACTCTTCTCAACCTTGCATTTTGTAATGGAAGAAAACAAATTAAAATATGCAATGATAAAGAAAAAGTTGCAGACAATAATATAAAAGAAGACAAGAGATCATCAATGTAATTGTGGTTAAGTTCTAGGGTTTCTGCTCTTATTTCTTAGCATACGAAGCCCATCCATTATATTCAAAATAATTTTTTAATTGTTATTCGAGAATTTTCTAATTATTGAAAAGTATATATGGACACATATTTTTGCAACAGATCTACTTGGCATTTTTTGAAGTAGTTTCATTATGTTACTACTTCACTCTTAATTTTCTTTAGTTTTCATGAAGGTATGCATCGTGGAATGGAGGTCCCATGGAATTTTCACTTGGATTCTTTTTGGTGAAAATGACAACACCATCAAAGCCGCATAATTCCTTTTTTAATTATTTACATTCTGCATCTCTATTAACTTTAAATTATCTGCTAAATTTTCACTAGTTAGTATAGTGTCACATAAGGAAATCTAAACATTTGTTTGCAGTGTGTTTCCTCAATTTTTCTTTTCTGCGAATGATAAAGAGAAAATCATCTTTCTTTTATTTGTTTTTTGTCTTCAAGTTCCATTTTCTACTCACTATTTCTTTTGCCAGATCGGTTGCGAGTTGTATGTTTGGTGAAATGGCCTAATAAACTTTGGGTTTTCTAATTTTCAAAATCGCAATGTGTTCCGTTTGTCATCACACCCTTGTTATCTTTGTGCACCTACGGTTTTATTAACAATGCTTTATTATTTTTCCTTACCACTCATTTTCTGAAATAATGTGTGGTCTGTGTTGTGCATGTGGTGAGATTGTTCCACCATGTTTTTATATATGGTTATATGTGTCTTATAGTTTTGAAAAAGTTCACGTAATATGAATACACTTTTACCTTGGTTGGCTTTAGGAAGCATGTTTTCTTTTAATGTTTTGTTGTGTTATGCATTACGATGCCTGATTCTCCTTCTCTTTGGCATGCATGATAGTAATGGTGAGATTCAAAATGACTTGACTTGAATGGCTTAAGCAGTATTTTCTATTATATTATTTTGATTTTAGTTGTCCACTACATTAGAAGAGTAGTATAAATTATCTTTTCAATCAAATAGATTGTATCAGTTGATCAAAGTATAGTAAATATGGTGTGCACATGCATGTAAAAGCTTGGAGTTGCAATAGTGCTAAGGTTTCTGGTTTTAGTTACTCCATATTGTCGACAATTAACTTGGGGTCCTGTCTTCATGATTTTTAAGTTTAATGTGCTAAGTTGTTTCAAGTTTGGTCTTTGGCAAGTGTGTACAAAGATATTCATGACCCGCTAATTAATAGGAAAGATTCAACACCTATAGGATATGAAGAAACTTTTAGCGTATTGCTAAATTGCTGATTTCTTAATATGATGAAAGACTAACTCAATGATGTCTACTCCAATATCAATGATATAGAGTCTTGGGAAATTGAGGGTTTTTGCTTAAAAAAATTCAAATACTGAAAGTTTTATTTCCTTAATATCTTGGTTCTATAAAGATTCCAATAAACAAGAAGAAAAGAGACACTTATCTTCAAATAATTATATTGTCTCTTACATTGAAGAATTCAAATAAAAAGGTCGATTCTTTTTGTTAGTTCCTATCACTTTATATATGTTTGGTTGTTCAGACCTCACTATGAAAACTGAAAGTTTCAATTCTTTGATATGTTAATTTTTAAATAGTTTAGGAGGCTTTACGGATAGGTTGGTTGGTTGAGTAGATGTTGAAGGTAGTTACGTCTGGCCCTGTGGGAGAGCTCATTTTCTTGAAGCCAATTTTGTTTTGATTAATGAATAACCAAGTTTAGTTAATTTCCATGCTTACTATATCCTTTTTCATGTGTTATTATTATGCAATAATGTTTTTGTTGAGAGCAGTGATCCCCACAGGTGTCAAAGAGAAGGAGAAACATGAATGGTAATGCATCTATATGTGTCAAAGAGAAGGAGAAACATGAATGGTAATGCATAACACAACAAAACATTATAAGAAAACATGCTTTCTAAACCCAACCAAGGTAAAAATGTTTTCATATTTCATGAAATAGCATGGCTTCCTATGGTGGAACAATGATATTAATTTGGTGAGTAAGTCTTGAGAATGTTTAGTTAATTGTTTTTCTGAATTTGATAATATTACTCGAAATACACAAATGGTCTCATGAATGGAATGGCTTCCTATGCTAAGAAATAAGAGTAGAAACACCACTACTTTACCACAATTACCATGATGACCTCCTTTCTTCTATTATAGTATTGAAGGTAACTTTTTCTTTACCATTGCAGATTTTAATTTGTTTTATTCCATTATAAAATGCAAGGTTGAGAAGAGTTTGTTTTTTCAGCACATAACTAGTTACCCTTGGTAGTTGATCTAAGTTGTGTTTACATAGCAAAAACAAAAGCTTAGACTATATTCTAGAATCTTGAGCCTTTGTTCTCAATGATTAAGTTGGTCTTATCATAGAGGTGGCCTTTATGCTTTCTTCAAATATTGAGAATCCATTTTGTAAGTACAATGTTTTTCCTAAAGATATGATCAAGGCTTCACATCAATAATGCGGACTTATCATTTACTAAAAGTACTAGGATTCCAGACAAGGAAAAATTACCACCATATACATCTTGTGTAACACCCAAATTTTGCATAATATAAATTAAAAAAGGTTCTATTTAAAAATAAATACAGTTTTAGGAAAATAATGAGATTTTCGTAATTAAATAAATAAGAAAAATAATTTTATTAATTAAAATAATGAATTTAAGGTTAATAAAATAATTATATGTTCTTATAAAATAATATGAATATTTTATTTATTTATTTGATAGGGAGTAAAATATATTTCTTTTTATAAAATATTAAAATAAGGAAAATAGAGAAAATAATAGGTTGAGAGTATAATAGTTCTAAATAGAGATATACTAGGTCAGTTTTACATTTACCATATGTCTCTACGCTCTATCATGTTCTCAAATTCGTTTTTCCTACCCCCCTTTCAAAACCCTCTCTTTTTCCGGAATACTCAAACATGTCTCATATCCCTTCTCCTACTCTCTAATGCTTGAAAACCCTAGCAGAACAATCAGAGCAAAAGTTTCAGAAAACATAAGAAACAACTAGAGATACTACTATTGTTGTTGGACTACACACGGGAGTCCACTTAGATGTAAGGGATGAGTTTATCGCAATTGGGTTTAGAATGAACATCTGTAGGGATCCTTAGAGGATCAAATTGGGATTTACAAGATTTACCCCATGTGGTGTTTCCTGTCATGTACTCCTAGGCACTCGATGAGGTTTTTCATTGACATTGCACCATGTTACATATACAATTGAGTCTTAGCGTATTTGTTGCATAACGTATGTGCAATGATATCTGTGACTTGTTCGTGATAATGTGTAATGAATGGTATGAGTGTGAGATGTTGTGTTCTGCTTGAGATGTGTTGTTTTCAACACATGATTAATGTGAAGATGTGGAATATGATTTTGCGATTAAATCTTTGGGACAAGTGATGTTATGCAATGAATGGTAAAATGATGTGAATTATGCTAAGTTCAGCCTGTTATACTTATATTGTGTGTGTGTGTGTGTGTGTTTTCATTTATATTTATCTCAAACTTTGTGTTCGTGGGAGCAGATGGTTAGGTGGATGGCTTTAAAGAATCTCTTGCTTGAGAACACTGAGACACAATGCTCTAATAGGATGTGACATTGGGGCATAAGTTTTTATTTCAATTAGTGATGTTATTTTAATTTATTTTATTCCACTGCGTAACATGAGTTCTTTTGTTAACTTTGACGGCCTTATTCTGAGCCGGATACATTTTTAATAAGTTTTATTTGGTAATGGTGAAGCCGATGTGATCCTTTTACCCATGTGAATTTGTGTATGTGATTTAAATAAAATTGGTTCAATTAAATTCTACATTAATATTTGTTTTTCTTATTTATATGTATGTCGGGATAGAGAATGTCACATTTAGTGGTATCAAAGAAGGTTGAACACAAGATGTATATGGTGGTAATTTTCCTTGTATGAAATCCTAATACTTTTGGAAAATGAGAAGTCCACGTTATTGATGTGAACACTCTCTATCATATATTTAGGAGAGTTATTGTACTTACCGGGAAAAATTATCACCATATACATCTTGTGTAATGACATGACACTATAAATGTTGCAGTGCTAGAAGAAGGCAGACTCACTTCCAAAGAGCCTTACACTTATTTAGTGTCTTTGTTTAATTTAATCTCTTCATTACTTTCTCACCTCATTCTCTTTTGATTCATTCATGGTGAAGAAAACAACTAACTGTGCCTCCAAACTTAAGTTTGTTTCTCTTTCCTCACTCCTTCTTTCTTCCAGATAATTTAGATGTTTTATTTTGTTGTGTTTTTTTTTCTCTCATTCCATTTCATTGGAATCATATTGAAGGATAACTCAAACTTAAACTCTAAGATTATATATAATATTTTGTATATAATCACATTTTGAAGCATAAAACTAAAAGATCTGCGTTATACGGAGATTGTGCTTAACTAACTTTTTATTTTTGATTTTTTTTTTGCTATGTAAACACAACTTGGATCAACTACAAAAGCTAACTAGTAATGTGTTGAAAAAACAAACTCTTCTCAACCTTGCATTTTGTAATGGAAGAAAACAAATTAAAATATCCAATGATAAAGAAAAAGTTGCAGCTAATAATATAATAGAAGACAGGAGATCATCATCATAATTGTGGTAAAGTAGTGGTGTTTCAACTCTTATTTCTTAGCATAGGAAGTCCATTCATTTTATCAGACCATTGGTGTTTTTCAAGTAATAATATTCTCAAATTAAAAAAACAATTAACTCAACTTTCTGTAGACTTACTCACCAAATTATTATCATTGTGTCGTGTTAGATTTATTATACTACATCAAATTTTCATTATATACAAATTAATTTTTTAATTGTTATTCAAGAACTTTCTAATTATTGAAAAGTATGTAAGGGCACATATTTTTGCAATAGATCTACTTGGCATTTTTTGAAGTAGTTTCATTATGTTACTACTTCACTCTTAATTTTCTTTAGTTTTCATGAAGGTATATATTGGGGGATGCAGGTCCCGTGGAATTTCACTTGCATTCTTTTTGGTGAAAATGTCCACACCATCAAAGATCTATCATTCCTTTTTTAGTTATTTAAATTCTGGATCTCCATTTAGCTTTAAATTAAGGGCTAAATTTTCACTAGTTAGTATAATGTCACATAAGGAAATCCAAACTTTTGTTTGCAGTGTGTTTCTTCAATTTTTATTTTCTGTGAATGAAAAAATGAAAATCATCTTTCTTTTATTTGTTTTAGTTACTGCATATTGTTGACAATTAACTTGGGTTCCTACCTTTGTGATCTTTTAGTTGAATGTGCTAAGTTGTTTCAAGTTTGGTCTTTGGCAAGTGTGTACAAAGTTAGTACCTATCACTTTCTATATTTTTTGTTGTTCAGACCTCACTATGAAGACTAAAAGTTTCAAGTCTTTAATATGTTAGTTTTTAAATATTTTTGGAGGTAGATGTTGAAGGTACTTACGTCTAGCCTTGTGGGAGAGCTCATTTTCTTGAAGGCTATGTCAGTTTTTAGTAGAAGGCTATGTCAGTTTTTAACAGTGTTACTTTATTGCTATGAAAAATGTGTTCTTTGAGAGCAGTGATACTCACACAATACTTAGAAACAAAGTATCAATAAATCGTGTATGGAACGACACTAGAAAAAATACAGCGTTGGCAAAAGACCAACTCAGTTTTAATAGAAAATAGTGCTTAAGCCATTCAAGTCAAGTCATTTTGAATCTCATCATTATTATCATACATCTATATGTGTCAAAGAGAAGGAGAAACATGCATGGTAATGCATAACACAACAAAACATTATAAGAAAACATGATTTCTAAACCCAACCAAGGTAAAGAATGTTTAGTTAATTGTTTTTCTGAATTTGAAAATATTACTCGAAATACACAAATGGTCTCATGAATGGAATGGCTTCCTATGCTAAGAAATAAGAGTAGAAACACCACTACTTTACCACAATTACCATGATGACCTCCTTTCTTCTATTATAGTATTGAAGGTAACTTTTTCTTTACCATTGCAGATTTTAATATGTTTTATTCCATTACAAAATGCAAGGTTGAGAAGAGTTTGTTTTTTTAGCACATAACTAGTTAGCCTTTGTAGTTGATCTAAGTTGTGTTTACATAGCAAAAACAAAAGCTTAGACTATATTGTAGAATCTTGAGCCTTTGTTCTCAATGATTAAGTTGGTCTTATCACAGAGGTGGTCTTTATGCTTTCTTCAAATATTGAGAATCCATTTTGTAAGTACAATGTTTTTCCTAAAGATATGATCGAGGCTTCACACCAAGGAAAAATTACCACCATATTCATCTTGTGTAACACCCAATTTTTGCGTAATATAAATTAAAAAAGACTCTATTAAAAAATAAATAGAGTTTTAGGAAAATAATGAGATTTTCGTAATTAAATAAATAAGAAAAAATAATTTTATTAATTAAAATAATGATTTTAAGGTAAATAAAATAATTATATGTTCTTATAAAATAAAATGAATATTTTATTTATTCATTTGATTGGGAGTAAAATATAGTTTATTTTTATAAAATAATAAAATAAAGAAAAATAGAGTAAATAATAGGTTGAGAGTATAATAGTTCTAAATAGAGATATACTAGGTCAGTTTTACATTTACCATATGTCTTTACGCTCTATCATGCTCTCAAATTCGTTTTTCCTTCCCCCCTTTCAAAACCCTGTCTTTTTCCCGAACACTCAAACATGTCTTAGTAAAACTATGATTCCAAATTTGATAACCGTTTGATCATTGTGAAATTGGAACACCCAATTCGAAGCTTATTTATGCACATCCCTAAAATTGGGATTTGTGAAATAATATCTTTAGTAAGAGAAATTTCCCTCACATGTAGCTATCTTTTTCCTACATATACCAAAATCTATCTTAGCAAAAATTTGATTCCGTACTTGTTAACCGTTGGATCGTCAAAATATTCGAACACCGTGTTCGGAATTCATTTGCGCATATCTCCATCATTGGGATTAGTCAAAATTGTATGTGGAGAGAGAAACGTCCCTCGCATAGAGATAGAGAAATGGAGGCTCAAATCCCTTCTGCTACTCTTTAATGCTTGAAAACCCTAGCAGAACAACCAAAGCAAAAGTTTGAGGAAACTTAAGAAACAACTAGAGATGCCACTACTACTGTTGGACTACACACGGGAGTCACTTAGATGTAAGGGATGAGTTTATCACAATTTTGTTTTGAATTGTTAAGATGTGACTGTTGAAACTGTCTAACAAACTATAGTAGATAAGATTCTTTTGCTATTTTTTAGGAAAATAAAAGTCATGTTGACTGATAGGATAAAGCAGTTTTGATCCTATTCTCTAGTCATGATCTGTTAGTGGTGTTATCTTTTTGTTAGCAGTTACTATCTTTTCCATGATTTTAAATACGTTGCTTCATATCAGAATAAAACAAGCTTTTGCAGTCTCAATTTCTTACTTTATGCTCCCTTTCATTCTTTAATATTTCTGCCTGCTGTTATTAAAAAAAACAACAAATAGGTATCTAGAGCTCTTATCATTAAGGGATCTGTGAGTTGAGAGAAATCACAATGGAGGGAGAAACATCATACACAGCAGGTTCACCACCAATTTTTGATGGTGAGGAGTACGAATTATGGGCTGCAAGGATGACTGCTCATCTTGAAGCTTTGGATCTTTGGGAGGCAGTTGAAGAAAACTATGATGTTCCTGAACTACCTTTAGATCTAACGGTGCCTCAGATGAAGAATCACAGAGAAAGGAAGACCAAAAAGGCTAAGGCTAAAAATTGCCTTTTCTCTGCTGTATCAAAAATTATTTTTACAAGAATTATGAACTTCAAGTATGCCAAACAGATTTGGGATTATCTCAGATCAGAATATCAAGGCTGTGAAAGAACTAAAGGCATGCAAGTACTCAAGTTGGGCACAGAATTCGAGATGCAGAGCATGAAAGAGACTGAAACAATTAAAGGCTACGCTGATCGACCGTTAGGCATAGCAAATAGAGTGAGGCTTCTTGGGAAGGACTTTCTTGATGAAAGAATAGTGCAAAAAATCCTGGTCACTATACCCGAGAAGTATGAATCGAAGATATCAGCATTGGAGGATTCTAAAGGCCTGTCAACCATCAACTTGGGAGAACTCATAAATGCTCTACAAGCCCAGGAGCAGAGAAGAATGATGACACAGGAGGAGGTGGTACAAGGTGTGTTTCATACGAAAGCACAAAATTCAAGAGGTGGCAAAGACAAGAAGAACGACAAATGCAGGAACAAAAAACCAGAAGGCTCCAACAAGAAGCAAGGTGAGACCTTTCCTCATTGTCCGCATTGCAAAAAGAAAAATCATCTTGAAAGAAAATGTTGGTGGAGGCCAGATGTCATGTGCAGAAAGTGTGGCAATATGGGACATGTAGAGCGAATATGCAAGTCCAAATCAGAGGAAGCAATGGTGGTTGCGGAGGAACGAGAAGATGAGCAACTATTTGTCGCAACATGTTTTGCCTCAAGAAATAGTTCCAGTGATTCATGGTTAATAGACAGCGGCTGCACATATCATATGACCAATGACCTAAACCTCTTTAAAGAACTTGACAAAACCATTGTTTCCAAAGTAAAAATTGGAAATGGTGATTTCATCTCAGTCAAGGGAAAAGGGACTGTTTCTATTGAAAGCTTGACAGGTTTGAAATATATCTCTGATGTCTTATATGTGCCTGACATTGATCAAAATCTACTTAGTGTTGCTCAGCTTGTAGAGAAAGGATTCAAAGTTATATTTGAAGAAAATTGGTGCTTGATCAAAGATGCAAATGGAAAAGACGTATTCAGGGTGAAAATGAGGGCTAAAAGCTATGCTCTAAATCTAATGGAGGAGAAGCAAATAGCTTTTTCAAGCATGACCACCAATGTTGAACTATGGCACAAAAGTCTCGGACACTTCCATCTTGCTGGACTTTTATACATGCAAAAACATGCTTGGTGAAAGGTGTGTCAATGCTTGAAGACAAGTTAGCCGATTGTGTGGCTTGCCAATATGGTAAGCTAGTCAGAAAACCATTTCCTCAATTAACTTGGAGAGCAACTCAAAAGCTACAATTAGTTCACACAGATGTTGGGGGACCTCAGAGAGTATCATCTTTAAATGAATTGGTGGAGAATCAAGGTGATTGCAAGTTGCAAACAATAAGGTCTGACAATGGGAAGGAATACATAAATGATGTTTTTGATAAATTTTGTGAAGAAGTTGGCATTGAGCACCAATTCACCGTACCTTACACCCCACAACAAAATGGTGTGAGTGAGAGAAAAAATAGAAGTATCATGGAGATGACAAGGTGTATGCTGCATGAAAAGGAGTTGCCAAAGGAGCTATAGGCGGAGGCTGCAAACACTGCAGTATTTTTGCTGAATAGACTACCTACAAGAGTTCTGCACAAAAAAACTCCATTTGAAGGTTGGTTTGGTTACGAACCAGATTTACAAAATCTAAAAATCTGTGGTTGTGTTTGTTTCTCTTATGTTCCACAGGTTAAAAGGGACAAACTTGATAAAAAGGCAGAACTCAGAGTTTTCATTGGATACAGCAACACCTCCAAAGCTTACAGAATTTTCCAACCTCAGAATGGGAAAATTCTAGAGAGTAGAGATGTCAAATTTATGGAAGATCAACAATGGAGTTGGGATGAGCCAATAAGGAAGCAGCTGCCAGAAATCCCATAGTTCCTTGATGATGATGTAGATGACATTCCTGTCAGAGGTACAAGATCTTTATCTGAGATTTATCAAAAGACTAATGTAGTTGTCCTAGAACCTACAGAATTTGAAGAAGCTGAAAAGGATGACAAGTGGATAAATGCTATGAAGGAAGAGTTGAAAATGATCGAAAAAAATGGCATGTGGAAGCTAGTGGACAGACCTCAACACAAACAACCTATAGGGGTAAAATGGGTTTATAGAACCAAACTTAATCCAGATGGTTCTGTAAATAAATACAAGGCCAGGTTGGTGGTGAAAGGCTATGCTTAGGTGTTTGGAGTGGATTTTTCAGAAACCTTTGCTCCAGTTGCATGTCTTGATACAATTAGAATGCTACTTGCCTTGACTGCATATAAAAGGTCGAAAGTTTATCATTTAGATGTAAAATCTGCCTTTCTAAATGGTTACTTGCAGGAGGAGATTTATGTAGAGCAACATGAGGGGTTTCAAATCAAAGGAGAGGAGCAAGAAGTTTACAAGTTGAAAAAGGTATTATATGGTCTTAAACAGGCTCCTAGGGCCTGGTACTGTGGAAGCAAAGCTTCATGATGAATCAACAATGATTCAAAGGTGTTTTGATGATAACAATGATGACAACAAAAGATGATGACAAAAGTGATGAACAAAAAGCTCAAGAGAATCAAAGAACATCCATCTCAAGAAAATCTAGAACAAGTCAAAGAGTTCAAGAATCAAGAAGAATTCAAGACTCAAGATGAAAGCCTACAAACAAGAATCAAGATTCAATACTTAAGAGATTCAAGATCTCAAGAATCAAGATCAAGATTCAAGAATGAAGAAAAGACTCAATCAAGATAAGTATTAAAAAGTTTTTCAAAACTTTGAATAGCACATGAGTTTTTGACAAAACCTTTACCAAAGAGTTTTTTCTCTCTGGTAATCAATTACTATATTGTTGTCATCGATTACCGGTAGCAAAATGAGTTTGAAAATATTTTCAAACTGAATTTACAACGTTTCAAATATTTTCAAAAGGTTGTAATCGATTACAATGTTTTGGTAATCGATTACCAGTGCTCTTGAACGTTGAAATTCAAATTTAAATGTGAAGAGTCACATTGTTTCATTCAAAAGCTTTGTGTAATCGATTACACATATTTCGTAATCGATTACCAGTGTTTGTTTCTGAAAAATCTAAAGATGTAACTCTTCAAAAAGGTTTTGACTCTTTCAAATGGGTTTTAAGCTTTTCTAAAAGATATAACTCTTCTGAATGGCTTTCTTGACCAGACATGAAGAGTCTACAAAAGCAAGGCTTTGTTTTGCATTTTGAAAAAATGAATTCCAAGTCTTTCTAAGAATCTCTTACAATCCTTTACAAGCCTTGAATCTCTTTGAACTTCTTCTTCTTCTTTGTACCAAAAGTTTTCTGAAGTTTTCTGGTTTTCTAAACCTTGAAAACTTGTGCTATTCATCCTTTTCATTCTCTTCTCCCTTTGCCAAAAAGAATTCACCAAGGACTAATCGTCTGAATTCTTTTTGTGTCTCTCTTCTCCCTTTTCCAAAAGAAGGAAGGACTAACCGCCTGAATTCTTTTGCGTCTCCCTTCTCCCTTGTCAAAGAATTCAAAACGACACAGTCTGAGAATTCTTTTGATTCTTCCCATTCCCTAATACAAAAGCGTTCAAAGGTTTAACCACCAAAGAATTCTTTTGTATCCCATTCACAAAGTATCAAAGGTGTAACAGCCTGAGATCTTTGTCTTAACACCTTGGAGGGTACATCCTTTGTGGTACAAGTAGAGGGTACATCTACTTGGGTTTGACTGAGAACAAGAGAGGGTACATCTTGATAAGGACATGACCAAGAGCAAGGGCAAGGATCCACTTGAAGGACTTGGAGGACTTATGACAAGGGCTAGAGCAAGGAAAGCCAAGGAAGATCTTCAACAAGTGTTGTCCATACTATTTGAATACAAGCCCAAGTTTCAAGGAGAAAAGTCCAAGGTTGTGAGTTGTATCATGGCCCAAATGGAGGAGGACTAAATGACACCACTTTGTCTCAATTTTTAGAGTGTTTAGTTTGTCTAAATAATGGCCCAATCCTTGTAAAGTTGGCTGACCAAAAATATGTTTTGGGTTAATCAATTAAAAGGGCTTTAGTTAGGTTTAGTTCAAGTTGTAATAAGGGCCCAATTGGCAACCTAGGCGCCAGTGGGGAGACCAAATGGTGGCTGACTTGTTGGCTGTTGGGGGTGACTTTTGGTTGCCACAATTTCAGTTACACTCAGCCATTAAGTTTTTTTTAATTCCCTAGGTTAATGGCATTAAGTTATTTTAATTCTAGGTTAGTGGGCCATTACTAAAATCTGCTGTAAAGCTTCTATATAAGCTGAACCATTTTATCAATAAACACAAGTTGAGTTTTATTCAGAAAATTAGAGTTTATCTCTTTTATCTTAGTGAGAGTGATTCTCCTAAATTCTTGAGTGATTCAAGAACACCCTGGCTGTATCAAAGGACTTTCACAACCTTTGTGTGTTGCCCTCGCTGGAAAGAGTGATTCTTTCCTTCCTTTCATCTTCACCCTTGTTCTTTCAAACCACAATTCCAGAAAATCCACCTCTGCCCAGAATTATCTCGTGGCCATAACTCCCATTTTACGCACTCAAATTAAGTGATTCTTGAGCCTAAATTGACTTTCAAAACGAGACCTTTCACCTCGTTTTGGAATCACCTCATTTGGAGCCCTGTAGCTTCAGTTATTGCCATTTCTATATTTCTGTCCAGCCACCACTTAACCTACATTTTACCATCCCATTCATCCATTTTATGCCAAGAACCACCTTATTAAGACCCACGAAATTAACCACCTTATTTTCCATCCTTTCCTTAATCAATTTCCGCATTTTCCATCAAGGTTTAATCATAGACGATCCTAAGTCAGCCCTTGTGCCATGAGGGTTCATATCATTTGGTAATCAGAGCTCCAGTTCTAGGATCAACACTTCCTTTGCTGGAAATATTGGGTAACATCCTTCTTTATTCTCTTTGCCATTTATATTACCTTCTTATTCATATATTTTTTTTTTAGGCTGAACCATTGCAAAAGTTAAGCCTTTTGATCTCTTTGTTATATAAAAAAAAAAGAAGCAAAATTTCGTATAAGCAAAATTAAAAAAAAAAATTGGGCTGAATGGTTCATGCTTGAAGAACTTTAAAAAAAATCTCTTTAAGGTAATATATTGGTTGCATGAAGGATTGTTACTTGAATTCCTAAATTCTGAATTTTATTTCCTTCATTTGTGCCTAAAAACATTGTTAGCCTTTTTCTTGGTTAACCTTTTCCTTGTCTAGCCTTACCTTACACATATTGGTGAATTGCTCTTTGTTGTGGCCATAATCTCTTGAATTGCCTAAGAACTCAAGGGGAATTAGAGTGGTAAAAGGCAAGAGTGTTTCATTAGAGAAAAGCCATAATTGTGTGATACACTTGAGTGGGTGAGGTATTCAAACAGCAACTATAATTGTCTTGTTACGTTTGATTTGTTTGTTTGAGATGTCAGGTACTAATCCTAATGATGGAGTGGGGCTTTCGCAATTCCAAATGCAAGCTTTGATGCAACATTTGGAGAGGTTAATGAAACAACGAGATGATGCGCTCCATGAGAGGTTGGATCAAATGGAGAATAGAGATCATAATGAAGAAGAAAGGAGGAGAAGAGGGAATGATGGTGTTCCTAGACAAAACCGAATTGATGGTATTAAACTCAACATTCCTCCATTTAAAGGAAAGAATGATCCGGAGGCCTACTTGGAGTGGGAGATGAAAATAGAGCATGTTTTCTCATGCAACAACTATGAGGAGGACCAAAAGGTGAAGCTTGCCGCCACGGAGTTTTCCGACTATGCTCTTGTGTGGTGGAACAAGCTACAAAAGGAGAGAGCAAGAAATGAAGAGCCAATGGTTGATACATGGACGGAGATGAAAAAGATCATGAGGAAGCGGTATGTGCCGGCTAGTTACTCAAGGGACATGAAATTCAAGCTCCAAAAACTAACCCAAGGCAACAAGGGGGTTGAGGAGTATTTCAAGGAAATGGATGTGCTCATGATTCAAGCAAATATTGAAGAAGATGAGGAGGTAACTATGGCTCGATTTCTTAATGGTTTGACTAATGATATCCGTGATATTGTTGAGCTGCAGGAGTTTGTTGAAATGGATGATTTGCTTCACAAAGCAATCCAAGTGGAGCAACAATTAAAAAGGAAGGGAGTGGCTAAGAGGAGTTTTACCAACTTTGGTTCTTCTAGTTGGAAAGACAAAGGTAAGAAAGATGGGGCTGCTACTTCTAGTAGTTCCACACCTATCCCATCAAAAACTCGCTCAAAGTCCCAAGAGGAACCCTCTAAAAGGAGTAGAGATGTGAAGTGTTTCAAGTGCCAAGGCCTAGGACACTATGCTTATGAGTGCCCTAACAAAAGGTCCATGGTTCTTAGAGATGGAGAATATATAAGTGAATCCGATGTTGAAGAAGAAGAGGAGAGTGAGTACGTAGAGGAAGAGGAGACTCCGGAGGGAGATTTGTTGATGATTAGGCAGTTACTTGGTGGTCAATTGAAGCATGAGGAGGAGAGCCAAAGAGAAAGCATCTTTCACACTAGATGTTTAATCAATGGCAAGGTGTGCATGGTGATCATTGATGGAGGTAGTTGCACCAATGTGGCTAGTGCTAGATTAGTGTCAAAGCTAAATTTAGCTACTAAACCACATCCTAGGCCATACAAACTTCAATGGCTTAGTAAGGATGGGGAGGTGCAAGTGAGGCAGCAAGTGGAAGTGGACGTTTCCATTGGGAAATACAATGATAAGGTACTTTGTGATGTTGTTCCTATGGAGGCCAGTCACTTACTTTTGGGGAGACCATGGCAATTTGATAAAAGAGCCAATCATGACGGTTACACCAACAAGATCTCTTTCATGCACCAAGACAAAAAGATTGTGCTCAAGCCATTGAGTCCACAAGAAGTATGTGAGGATCAAAAGAAAATGAGAGAAAAACTTCTTCAAGAGAAAAAAGAAAAAGAAAAAGTGAGCAAAACACTTGAGAGTGAGAAAAAGAGGGAAACACTTGAGAGGAAAAAGAGTGAACAAAAGAAGAGTGAAACACTTGAAGTGAGGGAGAGCTATTTAGCCACAAAAAGTGAGGTCAAGAGGTTGTTTCGTGCTAAACAGTCACTATATATCTTGTTTTGCAAAAATCAGATTTTGACCACTAACACTTTTGATGATTTTGAAGTGCCTTCTAGTGTTAAAACTCTTTTGCAGGATTTTCATGACATGTTTCCACCAAATGTGCCAAGTGGACTACCACCTTTGAGGGGAATTGAGCATCAAATTGATCTCATTCCGGGAGCTTCTTTGCCCAATAGGCCAGCCTATAGAAGTAATTCACAAGAAACCAAAGAGATTCAAAGACAAGTGGATGAACACATTAGCAAAGGTTGGGTAAGAGATAGTATGAGTCCTTGTGTTGTCCCAGTGATTTTGGTCCCTAAAAAGGATGGGACATGGCGCATGTGTTCTGATTGTAGAGCCCTTAATAACATCACCATTAAATATAGGCATCCTATACCTAGGCTTGATGATTTGCATTTTTGGAGGACTTTGTGGAGCAAGTTGGGCACTAAATTGTTATTTTCAACCACTTGTCACCCACAAACCGATGGGCAAACGGAAGTTGTTAATAGGACTTTGGGAACTTTGCTTAGGACAGTTTTGATGAATAACTTAAAAACTTGGGAAGCTTGTTTACCCCATGTTGAATTTGCTTACAATAGAGCTGTTCATAGCACCACTAATTGTTCTCCTTTTGAAGTTGTTTATGGTTTTAACCCACTAACTCCTCTTGATCTTTTGCCTAATGTTTCTGTTTTTAAGCATAAAGAAGGTCAAGCAAAGGCGGACTATGTGAAGAAGCTTCATGAGAGAGTCAAAGATCAAATTGAGAGGAAAAGTAAAAGCTATGCTAAACAAGCCAACAAAGGGAGAAAGAAGGTTGTCTTCGAACCCGGAGATTGGGTTTGGGTGCACATGAGAAAAGAAACGTTTCCGGAACAGAGGAAATCAAAGCTTCAACCAAGGGGAGATGGACCATTTCAAGTGCTTGACAGAATCAATGACAATGCTTACAAAGTTGAGCTGCCCGGTGAGTATAATGTTAGTTCCACCTTCAATGTCTCTGATTTACCTCTTTTTGATGCAGATGGAGAATCCGATTTGAGGACAAATCCTTCTCAAGAGGGAGAGAATGATGAGGACATGACCAAGAGCAAGGGCAAGGATCCACTTGAAGGACTTGGAGGACCTATGACAAGGGCTAGAGTAAGGAAAGCCAAGGAAGCTCTTCAACAAGTGTTGTCCATACTATTTGAATACAAGCCCAAGTTTCAAGGAGAAAAGTCCAAGGCTGTGAGTTGTATCATGGCCCAAATGGAGGAGGACTAAATGACACCACTTTGTCTCAATTTTTAGAGTGTTTAGTTTGTCTAAATAATGGCCCAATCCTTGTAAAGTTGGCTGACCAAAAATATGTTTTGGGTTAATCAATTAAAAGGGCTTTAGTTAGGTTTAGTTCAAGTTGTAATAAGGGCCCAATTGGCAACCTAGGCATCAGCCTTTTGGGAGACCAAATGGTGGCTGACTAGTTGGCTGTTGGGGGTGACTTTTGGTTGCCACAATTTCAGTTACACTCAGCCATTAAGTTTTTTTTAATTCCCTAGGTTAATGGCATTAAGTTATTTTAATTCTAGGTTAGTGGGTCATTACTAAAATCTGCTGTAAAGCTTCTATATAAGCTGAACCATTTTATCAATAAACACAAGTTGAGTTTTATTCAGAAAATTAGAGTTTATCTCTTTTATCTTAGTGAGAGTGATTCTCCTAAATTCTTGAGTGATTCAAGAACACCCTGGCTGTATCAAAGGACTTTCACAACCTTTGTGTGTTGCCCTCGCTGGAAAGAGTGATTTTTTCCTTCCTTTCATCTTCACCCTTGTTCTTTCAAACCACAATTCCAAAAAATCCACCTCTGCCCAGAATTATCTCGTGGCCATAACTCCCATTTTACGCACTCAAATTAAGTGATTCTTGAGCCTAAATTGACTTTCAAAACGAGACCTTTCACCTCGTTTTGGAATCACCTCATTTGGAACCCTGTAGCTTCAGTTATTGCCATTTCTATATTTCTGTCCAGCCACCACTTAACCTACATTTTACCATCCCATTCATCCATTTTATGCCAAGAACCACCTTATTAAGACCCACAAAATTAACCACCTTATTTTCCATCCTTTCCTTAATCAATTTCCGCATTTTCCATCAAGGTTTAATCCTAGACGATCCTAAGTCAGCCCTTGTGCCATGAGGGTTCATATCACATCTTTTGTGGATCAATTCTAGTGGAGGGTACATCCACTAGGTTCAAAGAGAACAAGGGAGGGTACATCCCTTGTGGATCTTTGCTTGTAAAAGGTTTTTTACAAGGTTGAAAGAAATCTCAAGGACCGCAGGTTCCTTGGGGACTGGAGGTAGGCACGGGTTTGTGCTGAACCAGTATAAAAATCCTTGTGTGTTTGTTTCCTTCTTCCCTATTCTTTTACTTTCCACTGTGCATTTAATTTCTGCTTTTACTTTCTGTTAAGTTTCTCTTCTACTCCTCTTTCTCTTAACAATTTAGTAAAAGCCTTAAAAGAGTAATTTTTAATTAGTAAAGGTTTAGGAATAATTAATTCAACCCTCCCCTTCTTAATTATTCTGAGGCCACTCGATCCAACAAGTGGTATCAGAGCAGGTTTCTTGTAGCATGGCCTCCTCAAATCCCTTGTTTCCTAAAGGAAATTCTATTCACAGACCACCCATTTTCAATGGTGAGGGTTACCATTATTGGAAAACCTGCATGCAAATATTCATTGAAGCTATAGATCTAAATATATGGGAAGCAATAGAATTAGGACCACATATACCCACTATAGTAGATGTAAGCACAAGTACTTCAACCCAAAAACCAAGAGATCAGTGGACAAAAGAAGATAGGAGAAAAATCCAGTACGATCTCAAAGCCAAAAATATCATCACTTCAGCCCTAGGAATAGATGAGTACTTTAGAGTGTCAAATTGTACTAATGCCAAGGATATGTGGGATACTCTCCAGTTAACCCATGAAGGAACCACAGATGTAAAAAGGTCTAGAATAAATACCCTTACCCATGAATATGAGTTATTTAGGATGAACTCAAATGAAAATATCCATAGTTTGCAAAAGAGATTTACACATATAGTAAACCATCTTGCATCCTTAGGAAAAATCTTTCCCAATGAAGATTTAATTAATAAAGTATTAAGATGTCTAAGTAGGGAATGGCAGCCCAAGGTAACTGCTATTTCTGAAAGCAAAGATCTATCTTCCATGTCTTTTGCCACTTTGTTTGGTAAATTGCAGGAACACGAGATGAAACTTCAACGTCTCAATCAGAATGAAGAAAATGACAAAAAGAAGAGAAGCATAGCCCTTAAAGCCTCATCTTCAATACAGGAAGAAAACGAAGAAGAAGATTCAGATGATGAAGAAGATTTTTCTTTCTTTGTTAAGAAATTTCAGAAATTCATCAAGAAAAGAAGATTTGACAGGCGTCAGAATTTCAATAATGGAAGAAAATCACAAGATGATTCTCAAGTCCTTTGTGGTACAAGTAGAGGGTACATCTACTTAGGTTTGACTGAGAACAAGAGAGGGTACATCTCTTGTGGATCAGTTCTAGTGGAGGGTACATCCACTAGGTTCAAAGAGAACAAGGGAGGGTACATCCCTTGTGGATCTTTGCTTGTAAAAGGTTTTTTACAAGGTTGAAAGAAATCCCAAGGACCGCAGGTTGCTTGGGGACTGGAGGTAGGCACGGGTTTGTGCTGAACCAGTATAAAAATCCTTGTGTGTTTGTTTCCTTCTTCCCTACTCTTTTACTTTCCGCTGTTCATTTAATTTCCGCTTTTACTTTCTGTTAAGTTTCTCTTCTACTCCTCTTTCTCTTAACAATTTAGTAAAAGCCTTAAAAGAGTAATTTTTAATTAGTAAAGGTTTAGGAATAATTAATTCAACCCCCCCCTTCTTAATTATTCTGAGGCCACTCGATCCAACAGGTACAACAGGATAGATGATCATCTTCAAGATCTTGGATTTGTCAAAAGTCCAAGTGAGGCTGCATTATATGTGAAATTGGTAGATGCAAATTTAATCATTATTGTTGTTTATGTTGATGATTTACTTGTGACAGGAAGTGATGAGAAACTCATAAAAGAGTTTAAAGCTGAAATGTTTAAAGCATTTGAAATGACAAATCTTGGCTTGATGAGTTTCTTTTTGGGAATGGAGGTGAAACAAGATCATAACGGAATCCGCATTCACCAAAAGAAGTACGCAAGGGAAATACTCAAGAAGTTTCATATGGAGGACTGCAAAAGCACTACATCTACAATGAACCAAAAGGAGAAATTTAGCAAGGATGATGGAGCTGATAAAGTTGACGAAATGCATTACAGAAGCTTGATTGGTTGCTTAAAATATCTTACTGCAACCAGACCTGACATTTTGTTTGCAGTAAGTATACTTTCAAGGTTCATGCATTGTGCTAGTGAAGTTCATCTTCAAGCTGCCAATCGAGTTATTAGATATGTTAAAGGCACTTTAGACAATGGTATAATGTACTCTCATTCTCATAATTTTAAGCTCCATGGATATTCTGATAGTGACTGGGCAGGTTGTATTGATGACATGAGAAACACCTCTGGTTATTGTTTTTCCTTTGGTTTTGGAGTCTTTTCTTGGTGTTCTAAAAGCAAGAAGTTGTAGCTCAATCAACTGCAGAAGCAGAGTATATAGTTGTTGTTGCTGCAGTGAATCAAGCTCTTTGGATCAGGAAAATTATGACAGATTTGCATATGAAACAAGAAGAAAGCACACAAATTTTTGTGGAAAACCAGGCTGCAATCTCAATTGCTAATGATCCAGTGTTTCATGGCAAAACTAACCACTTCAAGATAAAGCTTTTTCTTCTAAGAGAAGTTCAAAGGGAAGGAGTAGTGAAGTTACTATACTGCAAAACAGAGAATCAAAGTGCTAACATTCTGACCAAGGCACTTTCAAAAGCCAAATTTGAATACTTGAGACAAAAGTTTGGAGTTTGCAGTTCCAAAGTCAAGGAGGAGTGTTAAGATGTGACTGTTGAAACTGTCTAGCAAAACTATAGTAGATAAGATTCTTTTGCTATTTTTTAGGAAAAATAAAAGTCATGTTGACTGATAGGATAAAGCAGTTTTGATCCTATTCTCTATGATCTGTTAGTGGTGTTATCTTTTTGTTAGCAATTACTATCTTTTCCATGTTTTTAAATACGTTGCTTCATATCAGAATAAAACAAGCATTTGCAGTCTCAATTTCTTACTTTATGCTCCCTTTCATTCTTTAATATTTCTGTCTGCTATTATTAACAAAAAACAACAAGAATGAACATCTGTAGGGATCCTTAGAGGATCAAATTGGGATTTATATACAAGATTTACCCCATGTGGTGTTTCCTGTCATGTACTCCTAGGCACTCGATGAGGTTTTTCACTGACGTTGTACCATGTTGCATATACAATTGAGTCTTAGTGTATCTGTTGCATAACGTATGTGTAATGATATATGTGACTTGTTCGTGAAGATGTTGTGTATGAGTGTGAGATGTTGTGTTCTGCTTGAGATGTGTTGTTCTGAACACATGATTAATTTGAAGATGTGGAATATGATTTTGTGATTAAATCTTTGGGACAAGTGATGCAATGCAATGAATGGTAAATTGATGTGAATTGTGCTAAGTTCAGCCTGTTATACTTATATTGTGTGTGTGTATGTTTTCATTTATATTTACCTTTTTAGGAATATGATAACTCACTCCCTGTGTGTTGCTTGTGTTTGGATCGTGTGATGATCTCAAACTTTGTGTTCGTGGGAGTAGATGGTTAGGTGGATGGCTTTAAAAAATCTTGTGCTAGAGAACACTGAGACACAATGCTCTAATAGGATGTGATATTGAGGTATAAATTTTTATTTCAATTAGTGATGTTAATTTAGTTTATTTTATTCCACTACTTAACATGAGTTCTTTTGTTAACTTTGACGGCCTTATTCTGAGCCGGATACGTTTTTAATAAGTTTTATTTGGTAATGGTGAAGACGATGTGATCCTTTTACCCACGTGAATTTGTGTATGTGATTTAAATAAAATTGGTTCAATTAAATTCTACATTTATATATGTTTTTCTTATTTATATGTATGTCGGGATAGAGGATGTCACATTTAGTGGTATCAAAGAAGGTTGAACCTCTATGTGATTACTTATGAACACTTTTGTTGAACATGCTTGAATTATTATTTGTATTTTCTGTACATGATTAAATGAGATTTCCACCTTCCCCTCAGCGGTCTTGGACTTTGGGAAGTACTTCTTTAGGAACTTCTCCACCATCTCTTCCCACGTCCGCAGGCTATTCCCCTTGAATGAGTGAAGCCATCTTTTCGCTTCACTTGCCAAAGAGAAAGAAAATAGGTTAAGGCGAATGGCATCTTCTGGTACTCCTGCTATCTTCACCGTGTTGCAAGTCTCAATGTATGTGGCCAGGTGTGCGTATGTATGGATCTTCACTCGGCAGACCATGAAATAGATTCCCTTGAATTAACTGGATGAGGGAATGTGGATATGAAATGTTGGTCGCTTGCACATCTAGTCTGGCTATGCTGGTGAAGTACTGAGGCGTATTAAAGCTAGAGTAGTCCTCTAGCGTCATCCTCTGTGGGTGGTCTTCTGCCATGATGCGTTCTTCAAAAGGAACTAGTTTGTTTCCTCGCATACACACAAAGGAAACAACTACCTTGCCGGTTATCACATAATAAAAATTAAAACTTAAATTATTATTATTATTATTATTATTATTATTATTATTATTATTATTATTATCATTATTACTATTATTATTTAAAAAAAGAATAAAATAAGAGTGAGTAAAGAAAAAATGATAACCGTTTTCTTTTTAAAAAATTAAAAGATGAAAAATAAAGAATGATTGCTCTCAAATTGGGATTTGTAACAACCAAGTACGAAAACCAAAGTCCCCAGCAACAGCGCCAAAAACTTGTTAATAGATTGACAAGTGTCCTAATTTTATCACAAGTAGTAAAGATTGAAATAGAAGTTCAAGTGTTGAATCCACAGGAACTTTGGTTGTACTTAAGTGATGCAAATCCAATTATTAAGCAATGAGGAGAAACAAAAGAAGAAAGAGATACCAAATTGTAAGTTTGAAATTTAGACTAAGGCAAAGGAAAAGATAACAGGAAAAATATACAACAATTTGAATGTGAAAAGATGGAATCAAAATGCAATAATGTTGTGGGCTAGCATGCCTTATTTGCCTAAGATGTATGATTTTAGATTTTTCTCTATCAATTTGGTGAATTTTTCCTACCCACATCTATTAAAATACTAGCCTCTGATGTCTCACGATGACAAGTCTATCTTACCTATCTATCTCCCAGATATCTTTGCAAAGATTCAATAGATAAAACACATGAATTTCTAATTCTAGATGTTTTCTTTGTTGCATGGGCAAAATGCAATTACTCTATGTCTAGCAATGATTTTATTAAGATGTCCCTACCTTTGAGTTCTATTAAAAATTATCCTCTTTCGAGCGACTAATCCCTAAAACTGATGCATATAAAACCTTCCATGTATTTCTACTAAGGATTGCCCTCTTCAAGCGCCAAACCCTTATAGATGATGCAAGGATGAATGATACATGAAATAAAACAAGAAAAGATAATAAGAAAGAAAACACTTGTTTGTATTGATAGATATGAAGCATATAATACATTTGTTGGCATTTTAGGCCTGCCAGGTCCTAACTAAAGGGGGTTTAGCCTTTCATTGTCATGAGAGACTTTTACACTATAGGGGGTTGATATGGATGGAAGAAGATGGATGGATAGAGGAAGAAAAGAGGATAATGGACATAGAAAGAGGGTTTCCTATGTTGGAGATACTCAGGCTTAGGATGTATTCATTAGAGAACTCTAAGTCTTCGGGCGTGGTGTTATCTCGGTGTATGGGTTATGGCCTAGGAAGAAAAGAGGATAATGGACACTTTTACTCTTTTTCTAGGCCTAGGATAGCTTAATTTTTATGCAACATCGCACTTAGTGCAGGCTTTCGCGCTAAACGCGCCTTCAGGCTTCTTCACTCTAAGCCTGGGTTGCGCATTGAGCGAGACTACACACTAAGCCTGAACTTGCACACTAAGTGAGAGTGCGCGCTGAGCCTATCTTGCGTGCTAAGCGGGCTGTCTAATTCTTCCAATTTTTCTTCAAGGTTTTTACTTCCAATTTTTCCATCAATTTCCCTCTAAAGTACTTGAGATTTTTTCTTTTAACTTCTGCTAATCAAAAACTGCAAATATATTAATTTCTTTATTATTTCATTAAACACAATAGTAAAGTAAAGAAGTTTCAATCATTCTTAGCCAAAATTGACTATCAAATTAACATAAATTGTCGCAGTTATCATATCACAATTCACATCATTTGACCATTCATTGCACAACATCACTTGTCCTAAGGATTTAATCACAAAATCACATTTCATACCTTCACATTAGTCATGTGTTCAAAACAAGTTACACGGGAAAAAGAGAGCTACGCGTGAGGGAGAAGAGCTACGCGCGAGGGCAATGTCTCTCACAATAGACATTATTTCAAAAATCACAAAAAGTTTCAAAGTTGTTGTTCAAATTTCACAATGATCCAACGGTAAATAAGTTTGGGATAGTAGTTTTACTGAGACATGTTTGAATGTATGCGTGAAAAAAAGAGGATTTTCGAAGAGGTTGAAGGGAAAGTGAACTTGAGCTAGAGGATGGCAGAGCATAAAAACATATGGTAAATGTAAAAATAACCTAATATATCTCTATTTATAGCAATGATACTTTCATCCTATTATTTACTCTATTTTTCTTTATTTTATTATTTTATAAAAAAGAGTTATATTTTACTCCCTATCAAATGAATAAATAAAACATTAATTTTATTTTATAAGAACATGATTTAATTTATTTACCTTAAAATCATTTTTTTGATTAATAAAATTATTTATTTTTATTTATTTAATTACAAAAACATCATTATTTTCCTAAAACTCTATTTATTTTTAAATAAAGTCCTTTTTAATTTATTTTACAAAAAATGTGTTGTTACACAAGATGTATATGGTGGTAATTTTTCCTAGTATGAAATCCTAATACTTTTGGAAGATGAGAAGTCCATGTTATTGATGTGAACACTCTCTATCATATCTTTAGGAGAGTTATTGTACTTACTGGGAAAAATTATCACCATATACATCTTGTGTAATGACATGACACTATAAATTTTGCTGTGCTAGAAGAAGGCAGACTCACTTCCAAAGAGCCTTACACTTATTTAATGTCTTTGTTAAATTTAATCTCTTCTTTACTTTCTCACCTCATTCTCTTTTGATTCATTCATGGTGAAGAAAACAACTAACTGTGCCTCCAAACTTAAGTTTGTTTCTCTTTCCTCACTCCTTCGTTCTTCCAGAGAATTTAGATGTTTTATTTTGTTGTATTTTTTTTTCTCTCATTCCATTTCATTTGAATCATATTGAAGGATAACTCAAACTTAAACTCTAAGATTATATATAATATTTTGTATATAATCACATTTTGAAGCATAAAACTAAACGACTCTCTATTTCTTTACATTTATATGTACAAATATCGCACACGATATTTAAGATTGCTTATTTCTTTTATGAACCATACATAGTTCCATTCCTTCAATGCATATGGATTGAACTTCTTTTTTATTTTCTACTGTTTGCACCGGAACATGATTTTGCAGAGATTGATTAAATTAAATTTAACTAAGACTACATGGAGTTGTTGTTTTCTTTGTTTTTAATCATTGCATATTTCAATTTCTTTTCTTGCATTAAAACATGGAAGGTTGAGAATGGATTTTTTTAACATATTGTCAGTTAGCTAGCAGTTAATCTCAATTGTATTTTCATAGGAGAAAACATAGAGACAATGAAAAAATATTGAGTCTTTGGTTCAACGATCAAGCTGCTATAATCATGAAAGGAGTCTTTATGCTTTCTTCAAGAACTGACAAACCATTTTGTAAGTACAATGGTTTCACTACATGAAAGTGTGTAGAGAAGGTTTACATCAATATTGTGGACTTATCATTGGTTGAAAGTGTGCGGATTCCATACATGAAAAATTTACCTCCATATTACATTTTGGATGCATGTGGTTCGGGGTGCATTTGACTTGTAATTTTCAAAGATTATTTTTCTGCCTAGATGTCTTAGATGTGCAATGCAAGCCATACAACAGTGACATGCTTGTATTTTTTTTTTCCAAATAGAAACTTTCATATAAAATATTATGTATGAATCTATATGGAGATTGTGCTTAACTATTTTTTGATTTTTCAATAACTGAATAAAAACGTTTCATGCTACATAAAAGTGAGAGAATGGTTCAAGATCTGAGTTATATGGTGATTGTGTTTAAATAACTTTTTATTTTTGATTTTTTTTTGCTATGTAAACACAACTTAGATCAACTACAAAAGCTAACTAGTAATGTGTTAAAAAACAAACTCTTCTGAACCTTGCATTTTGTAATGGAAGAAAACAAATTAAAATATCCAATGATAAAGAAAATGTTGCAGCCAATAATATAATAGAAGACAGGAGATCATCATCATAATTGTGGTAAAGTAGTGGTGTTTCTACTCTAATTTCTTAGCATAGGAAGCCCATCCATTTATCAGACCATTGGTGTATTTCAGGTAATAATATTCTCAAATTGAAAAAAAAAATTAAATCAACTTTCTGTAGACTTACTCACCAAATTATTATCATTGTGTCGTGTTAGATTTATTATACTACATAAAATTTTCATTATATACAAATTAAATTGAAGAGTATGTAAGGGCACATATTTTTGTAATAGATCTACTTGGCATTTTTTGAAGTAGTTTCATTATGTTACTACTTCACTCTTAATTTTCTTTAGTTTTCATGAAGGTATGCATTGGGGGATGGAGGTCCCGTGCAATTTTCACTTGGATTCATTTTGGTGAAAATGTCCATACCATCAAAGCCCTATCATTCCTTTTTTAGTTATTTAAATTCTGGATCTCTATTCAGCTTTAAATTAATGGCTAAATTTTCACTACTTAGTATAATGTCACATAAGGAATTCCAAACTTTTGTTTGCAGTGTGTTTCTTCAATTTTTCTTTTCTGTGAATGAAAAAGAGAAAATCATCTTTCTTTTATTTGCTTTTTTTCTGCAAGTTCCACTTTCTACTCACTATTTCTTTTGCCAGATCCGTTGCAAGTTGTATGTTTGGTGAAATGCCCTTAAAAACTTTGGGTTTTCTAATTTTCAAAATCACAATGTGTTCCTTTTGTCATGACACCCTTGTTATCTTAGTGCACGTACAGTTTTAATAACAATGCTTTATTATATTCCCTTACCACTCATTTTCCAAAATAATGTGTGGAATGTGTTGTGCATGTGGTCAGATTGTTCCACCATGTTTTTATATATGGTTATATATGTGTTATAATTTTGAAAAAGTTCACCAAATATGAATACATTTTTACCTTGGTTGGCTTTAGAAGGCATGTTTTCTTTTAATGTTTTGTTGTGCTATGCATTACGATGCCTGATTCTCCTCTTTGAGATGCATGATAGTAATGATGAGATTCAAAATGACTTGATTTGATTGGCTTAAGCATTGCTTTCTGTTATATTTTTTTTTAGTACCTATCACTTTCTATATTTTTTGTTGTTCATACCTCACTATGAAGACTAAAAGTTTCAAGTCTTTAATATGTTAGATTTTAAATATTTTTTGAGGTAGATGTTGAAGGTACTTACGTCAGGCCTTGTGGGAGAGCTCATTTTCTTGAAGGCTATGTCAGTTTTTAGTAAAAGGCTATGTCAGTTTTTAACAGTGTTACTTTAGTGCTGCTAAGTTGTTTCAAGTTTGGTCTTTGGCAAGTGTGTACAAAGTTAGTACCTATCGCTTTCTATATTTTTTGTT
>NC_038251.2:45769728-45870386 GCF_000004515.6 Glycine max | reverse complement strand
AACTTCGAGAAAGGCATGCAAGAGGGGCAGGCAATCAACTTTGCAAAGTGGAGGGAAAGTTTTAATTGAACTTGTTAAGACTAATTGAACGTATTAAATGACATCAGATATTTAAAAGTCTTTCATTTAATAATTATTTAATTTTAAGAAAAATTCTTTCAAATCAAATATTTAATGATGAAAGAAGTGAATACCTCTTATATTTTAAAATATTAAATTAAAAAGAATTATTTACCAAAATTTCTATTAGTGTATCCTTAGAAACATTATGAATGAATATATTTGAGAAGACATGTCCCTGATGTTAAAAATGTAAAAAAAAATACTAATTGTTTAGCTATTTCTATTTTGTTAGGTGAAGTTTGATAAATGGAAAGTTTTTAGTTTCTCGTGAATATTAAAATGGTAAACTATGATTTTCATGTTTGCACTACTGGAAAAAAGCCTTCTACGACACTGGTTTTACGATGGTTATACAAAAACTGATGTCGTAAGTAAAGTGGTGACATTTTTGTAAATAATTGTAACCTTTTAAAGGTGGTTTTCTCAAAAATGACTTTAAAAATGCTTTACGACATCGATTTTTCCCACTCTCATGCTGACGTGACACGTTTTAATTGGGCTAGCTTGGACAACCCTAAATCTCAGTTTTTCTTCTACCCTCGCTCATTCTTCCATTCTCATTGCCGTCATAGAGAGAGAAAGGGAGGGAGAAGAAATGTCACAAGAGTTGTAACTGCGTCCTAATGAGCTTTCCAAGATGCTAGCCATGGATGTGGCCAGTAAAGGCAGAAACTTCAGGACCATCGTAAAGAAGATGGAGAATGTTGTCATTGTCGAAGAACAACAACATGCCCAATCTCATTTTATTTGTACGTCTCTCATTTCACCCCTTAAATTAACTATTTCCACTTTCTCAATTTTTTATCTTAATTTCTAACCCTCCCATTTTAGGGTCCTCCCAGAACCAGCAAAACCACTAGCATTCTCGCTCTCATGCACGAGCTTCTTGGAGGACCAAATTGCAAGGAAGCTGTTCTCAAACTAAACGCTTCCGATGATAGGTACGTTTTTGTAATTTCTCGATTCAGTTTTCAATTCTGGACGATTTTCTGTTAATTTATCCTTTCACTTTTGGTTATAGATGATTTGCTCCATGGTTGAACTCACTGTTCAACAGGTGGAGAAGTTGAGGGAAATGAGTCCACTTTATGAATTTGTCAAGGAAGGTATCAACATCAAGGACATTCAATGGGCACAACACTGATTATTATCAAGCTCTCAGATTGCAATGCAAGTGATGGGAAGCAATTGTGATTGAACTCCAGACGTAGCTGCCACTCTTGCAATTGCGGATTCTTCGAACTTGCTGATTATTTAGTAATTTGTATCTTGAGGTTACATTACAATTAAAAATTTGCCCTGGCAGAGCTATTTATTAAGTATACACCGTTTGTTTCAATGATTGTTAGTTTTGCTTGTCAGCGATGTTTATGAAGAGGAATGACATGCATTGGCAGTTTGGTACTGTATGGACTAACAAATGTTGGTGTGTTTTATTATGGTTTCAGCTGAACCTTTCCCACACTTCTTCCTATTTTCCCCCTTCTTGTGCTGAAGGAATGGCGATTTTAAGTTTTGCTCTATCTCTGTTCCTGATCAGGGAGAGGGGGAGCTGGTGCAAGTACCATATTTTGTTTTGCTTTTTTGGCTTTTTGTACTATGCTATTGAACTCGTTCCGCTTTGAGGCACACGGCTCTTTTCATGATGTCTAGTTTTGCTCTGGAAATTGCTTCTGGGATATCAAAGATGTTTGCTCAGAAGAAAGTCACGCTGAGCCCGGGGAGGCACAAGATAGTGATACTGGATGAAGCTGATAGGTGAGTTTTCATGGTAATTTAATTTAATCCAGTTTACACTGTTAGTTTCATGTTCTTATACCAACATTAACGATTTGAACATCATTTGGCTGTGCATGCATATCAAAGATTCGAATTTGTGTTAGTGAGCAATAACCTACAGAATTAGTTGTTGTAAATTCTTAGATGGTGTACCTCACATCTTTATGTTGTTTAGTCTTTTTATATCAGCAAAGAAGCTGATTAAATTATATGTTAAGGAGTGGAACCTGCAATTACATATAGCAATTTGGTAATGATGCAAAAGATACTAATATTCCAGTTGAAGTATAGAGATATTAGTTGCTCACAAACAGGCCTGAGGTAATTCTATTTTAGACATACTTTATCAATTCTATTTTACTTGTCTTGTCTCTTGTTGAACATCAATGGATATTCTATTCTCTCCCCATTTATTTAATCTTTGAATATGATTTTTCTACTCCAATATCAATGATATAGAGTCTTGGGAAATTGAGGGTTTTTGCATAAAAAAATTCAAATATGGAAATTTTTGTTTCCTTAATATCTTGGTTCTATAAAGATTCCAATAAACAAGAAGAAAAGAGACACTTATCTTCAAATAATTGTATTGTCTCTTACATTGAATATTCCTATCACCTTATATATTTTTGGTTTGTTCAGACCTCACTATGAAAACTGAATGTTTCAAGTCTTTAATATGTTAATTGTTTTTCTGAATTTGAAAATATTACTCGAAATACACAAATTGTCTCATGAATGGAATGGCTTCCTATGCTAATAAATAAGAGTAGAAGCACCCGTACTTTACCCCAATTACCATGATGACCTCCTTTCTTCTATTATAGTATTGAAGGTAACTTTTTCTTTACCATTGCAGATTTTAATTTGTTTTATTCCATTACAAAATGCAAGGTTGAGAAGAGTTTTTTTTTTTTAGCACATAACTAGTTAGCTTTTGTAGTTGATCTAATTTGTGTTTACATAGCAAAAATAAAAGCTTAGACTTTATTGTAGAATCTTGAGCCTTTGTTCTCAATGATTAAGTTGGTCTTATCATAGAGGTGGTCTTTATGCTTTCTTCAAATATTGAGAATCCATTTTGTAAGTACAATGTCTTTCCTAAAGATATGATCGAGGTTTCACATCAATAATGTGGACTTATCATTTGCTAAAAGAATTAGGATTCCATACAAGGAAAAAATACCACCATATACATCTTGTGTAACACCCAATTTTTATGTAAAATAAATTAAAAATATTTTATTTAAAAATAAATAGAGTTATAGGAAAATAATGAGATTTTCGTAATTAAATAAGTAAGAAGAAATAATTTTATTAATTAAAATAATGATTTTAAGATAAATAAATAATTATATGTTCTTATAAAATAAAATGAATATTTTATTTATTCATTTGATAGGGAGTAAAATATAGTTTCTTTTTATAAAAATAATAAAATAAAGAAAAATAGCGTAAATAATAGGTTGAGAGTATCATAGTTCTAAATAGAGATATACTAAGTCAGTTTTACATTTATCATATGTCTCTACGCTCTATCATGCTCTCAAACTTGTTTTTCCTTCCCCCCTTTCAAAATCCTCTCTTTTTCCCGAACACTCAAATATATCTTAGTAAAACTATGATTCCAAATTCATTAACTGTTTGATCATTATGAAATTGGAACACCCAGTTTGAAGCTTATTTATGCACATCCCTACCATTGGGATTTGTGAAATAATATCTTTGGTAAGAGAAATTTCCCTCACATGTAGCTATCTTTTTCCCGCATATACCAAAATCTATCTTAGCAAAACTTTGATTCCGTACTTGTTAACCATTGAATCGTCAAAACATTTGAACACCATGTTCAGAATTCATTTGTGCATATCTCCACCGTTGGGACATGTTTGAATGTATGCATGAAAAAAAAAGGATTTTCGAAGAGGTTGAAGGGAAAATAAACTTGAGAGGATGACAGAGCATAAAAACATATGGTAAATGTAAAAATAACCTAATATATCTCTATTTATAGCAATGATGCTTTCATCCTATTATTTACTTTATTTTTCTTTTTTTTATTATTTTATAAAAAAGAGCTATATTTTACTCCCTATCAAATGAATAAATAAAACATTAATTTTATTTTATAAGAACATAATTTAATTTATTTACCTTAAAATCATTTTTTTGATTAATAAAATTATTTCTTCTTATTTATTTAATTACAAAAACATCATTATTTTCCTAAAAATCTATTTATTTTTAAATAAAATCCTTTTTAATTTATTTTACAAAAAAATGTGTTGTTACACAAGATGTATATGGTGGTAATTTTTCCTTGAATGGATTCCTAATACTTTTGGCAAATTAGAAGTTCACCTTATTCATGTGAACACTCTCTATCATATCTTTAGTAAAGTTATTGTACTGACTGGGAAAAATTATCACCATATACATCTTGTGTAGTGACATGACACTATAAATTTTTTAGTGCTGGAAGAAGGCAGACTCACTTCCAAAGAGCCTTACACTTATTTAATGTCTTTGTTTAATTTAATCTCTTCATTACTTTCTCACCTCATTCTCTTTTGATTCATTCATGGTGAAGAAAACAACTAACTGTGCCTCCAAACTTAAGTTTGTTTCTCTTCCCTCACTCCTTTGTTCTTCTAGATAATTTAGATGTTTTATTTTGTTGCATTTTTTTTCTCTCAGTCCATTTCATTGGAATCATATTGAAGGATAATTCAAACTTAAACTCTAAGATTATATATAATATTTTGTATATAATCACATTTTGAAGCATAAAACTAAACAATTCTCTATTTCTTTACATTTATGTGTACAAATATCGCACACCATACTTAAGATTGCTTATTTCTTTTATGAACCATACATAGCTCCATTGCTTCAATGCATATGGATTGAACTTCTTTTTTATTTTCTATTGTTTGTACCCAAACATGATTTTGCAAAGATTGATTAAATTTAATTTAACTAAGACTACATGGAGTTGTTGTTTTCTTTGTTTTATATCATTGCATATTTCAATTTCTTTTCTTGCATTAAAAAATGGAATGTTGAGAAGGGATTTTTTTAACATATTGTCAGGTAGCTTGCAGTCAATCTCAATTGTATTTTCATAGGAAAAATCATAGATACATTGGAAAAATTGAGTCTTTGGTTCAACAATCTAGCCATTATTATCATGAAAGGAGTCTTTATGCTTCCTTCATGAAATGACAAACCATTTTGTAAGTACAATGGTTTCAATACATGAAAGTGTGTAGAGAAGGTTCACATCAATATTGTGGACTTATCATTGGTTGAAAGTGTGAGGATTCCATACATGAAAAAATTACCACCATATTACATCTTGGATGCATGTGGTTCTGTGTGCATTTGACTTTTAATTTACAAAGATTATTTTTCTGCCTAGATGTCTTAGATGTTCAATGCAAGCCATACAAAAGTTACACGCTTGTATTTTTTTTCCAAATAGAAACTTTCATATAAAATATTATGTATGAATCTATAAGGAGATTGTGCTTAACTATTTTTTTATTTTTCAATAATTGAATAAAAACCTTTCATGCTAAATAAAAGTGAGAGAATGGTTCAAGATCTGAGTTATATGGAGATTGTGCTTAACTAACTTTTTATTTTTTATTTTTTATTTTTTGCTATGTAAACATAACTTAGATCAACTACAAAAGCTAACTAGTAATGTGTTGAAAAAACAAACTCTTCTCAACCTTGCATTTTGTAATGGAAGAAAACAAATTAAAATATGCAATGATAAAGAAAAAGTTGCAGCCAATAATATAATAGAAGACAGGAGATCATCATCATAATTGTGGTAAAGTAGTGCTGTTTCTACTCTTATTTCTTAGCATAGGAAGCCCATCCAATTATCAGACCATTGGTGTATTTCAAGTAATAATATTTTCAAATTCAAAAAAACAATTAACTAAACTTTCTCTAGACTTACTCACCAAATTATTATCATTGTGTCTTGTTAACTTTATTATACTACATAAAATTTTCATTATATACAAAATAATTTTTTAATTGTTATTCAAGAACTTTCTAATTATTGAAAAGTATGTAAGGACACATATTTTTGTAACAGATCTACTTGGCATTTTTTTAAGTAGTTTCATTATGTTACTACTTCACCCTTAATTTTCTTTAGTTTTCATGAAGGTATGCATTGGGGGATGGAGGTCCCATGGAATTTTCACTTGGATTCATTTTGGTGAAAATGTCCACACCATCAAAGCCCTATAATTCCTTTTTTAATTATTTAAATTCTGGATCTCTATTTAGCTTTAAATTAAGGGCTAAATTTTCACTAGTTAGTATAATGTCACATAAGGAAAAACAAACTTTTGTTTGCAGTGTGTTTCTTCAATTTTTCTTTTCTGCGAATGAGAAAGAGAAAACCATCTTTCTTTTATTTGTTTTTTGTCTGCAAGTTCCATTTTCTACTCACTATTTGTTTTGTCAGATCGGTTGCAAGTTGTATGTTTGGTGAAATGCCTTAATAAACTTTGGGTTTTCTAATTTTCAAAATCACAATGTGTTCCTTTTGTCATGACACCCTTGTTATCTTAGTGCACCTACGGTTTTAATAACTGTGCTTTATTATTTTCCCTTACCACTCATTTTCGGAAATAATGTGTGGTCTGTGTTGTGCATGTGGTCAGATTGTTCCACCATGTTTTTATATATGGTTATATATGTCTTATAATTTTGAAAAAGTTCACCAAATATAACTACATTTTTACCTTGGTTGGCTTTAGAAGGCATGTTTTCTTTTAATGTTTTGTTGTGCTATGCATTACAATGCCTGATTCTGTTTCTCTTTGAGATGCATGATAGTAATGATGTGATTCAAAATGACTTGATTTGATTGGCTTAAACATTACTTTCTGTTATATTTTTTTTAGTTGTCGACTACATTAGAAGAGTAATATATATTATCTTTTCAATCAAATAGATTGCATCAGCTGATCAAAGTATAGTAAATATGGTGTGAACATGCATGTAAAAGCTTGAAGTTGCAATAGTGCTAAGGTTTCTGGTTTTAGTTACTCCATGTTGTCGACAATTAACTTGGGGTCCTGCCTTTATGATCTTTTAGTTTAATGTGCTAAGTTGTTTCAAGTTTGGTCTTTGGCAAATGTGTACAAAGTTAGTACCTATCACTTTCTATATTTTTTGTTGTTCAGGCCTCACTATGAAAACTAAAAGTTTCAAGTCTTTTAATATGTTAGTTTTTAAATATTTTTGGAGGTAGATGTTGAAGGTACTTACGTCTGGCCTAGTGGGAGAGCTCATTTTCTTGAAGCCAATTTTGTTTTGATTTATGAATAAGCAAGTTTAGTTAATTTCCATGCTTATTATTTCCTTTTTCGTCTATTATTATTATGCAATAACATTTTCATTGAGAGCAGTCATCTGCATGTTACTTTGAAAGCAAAGATCTGTAACTCATGCTTGAAATGACGCCTAGAATTACGCATTGTTGGCTGAATGCCAACTAAGTATTAATGTTTCGTACATTATTATTATGAAAAAACATTGTTATTGAGAACAGTGCTGCTCACATGGTTCTTAGAAAAGAGAGATTAGTAACTTAGGCATGAAACGACACTAGTAATAATAACACAGTTTTAGTAGAAGGCTATGTCAGTTTTTAACAGTGTTACTTTATTGCTATGAAAAATGTTGTCTTTGAGAGCGGTGATGCTCGCACAATACTTAGAAACAAAGTATCAATAATCCGTGCATGGAATGACACTAGAAAAATTACAGTGTTGGCTAAAGACCAACTCAGTTTTATAGTTATTGTTGTTCTTTTAAAGGGAGGTCAAATGGCAGATACACAACAAATAATAAAATTAAATGTCTTTCATTTAATAATTATTTAATTTTTAGAAAAATTCTTTCAAATCAAATATTTAATGATGAAAAAATTAATATCTCTTATATTTTAAAATATTAAATTTAAAAGAATTATTTACCAAAATTTCTATAAGTGTATCCTTAGAAACATTAAGAATGAATATTTTGGAGAAGACACATCCCTAATTTTAAAAAGGTAAAAGAAATAGTTATTGTTTAGTTATTTCTATTTTGTTAGCGGAAGTTTGATAAATGGAAAGTTTTTAGTTTCTCACGAATATTAAAATGGTATACTATGATTTTCATGTTTGGAATGCAATTAATAAAAAAATATTATCAGGAAATCCCCGATAGCTCATTTTTCCACAAAAACATTTCCAAAGAGGGGGCAGGCAATCAACTTTGCAAAGTGCAGAGAAAGTCTTAGTTACATATTTTGCATGATTCTTTAATTTTCAGGAAACTTATTAAGACTAATTGAATGTATTTTACATATTCCTAGAAAACATGTCTCCCAGGAATTATATGCCCTAGGAATGAAAAAAAAATTATCCTCTACCAAACTCCCTGTTAAGGAAAACTGAAATGGTAAATACTGGAAAAACACTAAATTTAAATTTCTTTCATTTTATAATTATTTAATTTTTAGAAAAATTGTTTCACATAAAATATTTAATGATGAAAATCATAAATACCTTTTATATATTAATATAATAAATTTAATAATTTTTATTTTCCCAAATTCCTATTAAAGTAGCAAGAAAAAACATCACAAATGAACTTGTTTGAAGAAGACACATTTCAAATCTTAAAAATAATAGCAAAATACTAAATACATTCATGTTAATAAGTTACTTAAAAGTAATTAAATTTATTGGCATTTCAAAATAATGTGAATGTCATTCCTTATTTGTTAAACCATATACATACTTTTATATTTTTTAATTAATTTTTACCTATAAAATTATGTTTAGTACAAGTATGTAAGAAAATATTTCCATACTCCATATCAAATTAACGTCAAATGTTATAATGAAAAAATGTTGTCATTGGGAGTGGTGGCCCTTATGCGGTACATAGAAAGGAGGGATAAGTAACTCATGCAATAAACGACATCAGAAATTACTCAATGGTCGCAAAATGTCATTTCACCTTTTAAAAGCGTTACTTTATTATTATGAAAAAATGGTTGTCATTGAGAGTGGTGGTCCCCACACTGTACTTAAAAGGTAGAGATTAGTAACTCATGCATGGAACGACACCAGAAATGACAAAGTGCAAGTAGATGGCCAACTTAGCTTTAAATATTGTTATTCTTATTATTATGAAAAAATGTTGTCGTTGAGAGAGGTGGTCCCCTCATGGTACTTACAAAAGAGGGGTCACTAACATGCACACGAAAAGGCACTATAAACTTTGCCGGAAGTAGTCAGACTCACTTCCAAAGAGTCTTGCACTTATTTAATATCTTCGTTCAATTTACTCTCTTCATTACTTTTCTCACCTCTTTCTCCTTTGATTCGTCCATGGTGAAGAAAACAATGAACTATGCCTCCAAACTTATGTTTGTTTCTCTTTCATCTCTCCTTTGTTCTTCCACTTTCTTCATCTCCTTTAATTTAGATGTTTTATTTGTTTTTGCATTTTTTTCTCTGATTCCATTTCATTGGAATCATATTGAAGGATAATTCAAAATTAAACTCTAATATTATATATATTATTTTGTATCTAATCACATTTTGAAGCATAAACTAAACAATTCTCTATTCTTTTACATTTATGTGTACAAATATCACAGAGGATATTTCAGTTTGCTTATTTCTTTTAAGAACCATACATAGTTCCATATCATTTTGTAAGTACAATGGTTTCCATACATGAAAGTGTGTAGAGAAGGTTCACATCAATATTGTGGACATATCATTGCTTGAAAGTGTGAGGATTCCATACATGGAAATATTACCACCATATTACATCTCGGATGCATGTGGTTTGGTGTGCATTTGACTTCCAATTTTCAAAGACTATTTTTCAGCCTAGATCTCAAGGATGTGCAATGCAAGCCACACAAAAGTCGCATGTTTGTATTATTTTTCATGTGATTGATCATTCTTCAGATGTAACCTCCTTGTATGAATCATTTCATTTGAGAGTAATTGAGGCCCCTTAAATTGTAATTGATGGGTGTAAGTATAACTTTGGAGTTCTGAGGAGTGTGTTGTATATTTGTGACCCTCTTCCATGGCTAGTTATTTCCCTTATTTTTTTCCAGGTTATACTAGGTTCAGGAAACCCTAATTATGAAGACTGGATAAGAGCAACAAAATCAACGTAAAAAGATAAATTTCGGGGTTAAATCAACTTCAACCGATCGTTTGTGTTGTAATCTCATTTAATCCCCCTTAACATAAAATCCAGTCGATTGTTCACACCGTAACCTCGATTAAAAACCAAAAAAATAATAAAATATCTGAAAATAATAGTAAAATAATAAAATATAACAATAAAATAATAAAATAGGTGTTATTCGAACATTTTACTTTGAAGTTCCCTTAAATGAGTTGAGAAATAATCAAGTGAAACTAAGGCTAAAATCAACTCACAAATCAAACATTTGCCCTCAAAAGGTCATTTGAAACCGTTTCAAGGTCCAACACCTTAACGGTCTTTTTTACTTTTATCGGTGAAAATGAACCGTTTAAAAGTCTAAAATCAACACCCCGCATAACTTTCTTGCTTTTCGAAGAATTACCTAGGTCTGATTTCCTCATCGCAATTGAGGATACGTAGGAGCAAAAGCCCTGCTTTGTTCGACCCCAAGAGATCATTAAAGGTCCAACGCCTTAAATGTTTCTCTCCTTTCAAAAAAGAGATTGTTAAAGGTCCAACGCCTTAACATTTCTCTCCTTTCAAAAACAAGAGATCGTTAAAGGTCCAACGCCTTAACGTTTCTCTCCTTTTAAAAAACAAGAAATCGTTAAAGGTCCAATGTCTCAACGTTTCTCTCCTTAAAAAAAACAAGAGATCGTTAAAGGTCCAACACCTTAACGATTCTCGCCTTTCAAAATTGAGAAGATCGTTCAAAAGGGCCCAGCGCCTTAAACGATTCTCTCTTTTCAAAAATCAAAAGATCGTTTAAAGGTCCAACGCCTTAAACGACTTTTGTTCGGTTAAAATCGATCTTGCAAAAAAAAGATCAAAACCACTTAACCAAAGTTCAGTTCTTAATAAAGAACTACGTAGGTTTGATTTCCTCATCACAATTGAGGAATGTATAAGAGCGAGGGAAACACCCTTGTTGACCACACAAAAGTAATAAAAACATAAAAAGCACATAAAAGGGAAAAATACATAAATACCTAAAAAAAGGAAAATACATAGTTTTGAAGTCATATTTGCACACTTGATTGAAGGCTGTCGTCCCTTGTGACGGGCGCGTGGGGTGCTAATACCTTCCTCGTGCATAAACAACTCCCAAACCTTTAATTTCATGCTTAAAGTTCGTAGACCTATGTTTTGGTTTTTCTAACGTTTTCCTGAAATAAAGGTTGGTGGCGACTCTGCACGTTTCACTTCCTTGGAAGACAAACCTGTGAGTCTCACGTCGCCCTCCTGCCGAAGGATAGGTTGCGTATGGGATAACTCACTCCCTATGTGTTGCTTGTGTTTGGATCCTGTGATGATCTCAAACCTTGTGTTCGTGGGAGTAGATGGTTAGGTGGATGGCTTTAAAGAACCCCATGCTAGAGGACACTAAGACACTATGCTCTGATAAGATGTGACATTGGGGCATAATTTTTTATTTCAATTAATGATGTTATTTTACTTTATTTTATTCAACTTCTTAACCTGAGTTCTTTTGTTAACTTTGACGACCTTGTTCTGAGCTGGATATATTTTTAATAAGTTTTATTTGGTAATGGTGAAGTGAATGTGATTCTTTTACCCACATGAATTTTTGTATGTGATTTAAATAAAATTGGTTCAATTAAATTCTGCATTTATATTTCTTTTCCTTATATATATGTATGTCGGGGTAAAGGGTGTCACATTTAGTGGTATTAGACCAGGTTGAACCTTTCAGTCATTGTGTTATGTTCTTACCATATTCTAGTGTGCGCTCTGTGTGATTACTTATAAGCACTTCTATTGAGCATGCTTGAATTATTATTTGTAATTTCTTCTACATGATTAAAAGAGACTAAATGATGTTGTTATGTGTCTTGCATCATTAATGTCTATTATACCATAAATCCATTGTTGAGTCACGGGTTATGAGACCAGCCATCTCTATAACTTGTGAAGTGTGGTTGGACATTATGTCAAGCCGCTAGGTGATGCAGGCAGTCTTGATATTGATTGATAATGCCTTAATGAGCCCTTATCTTTCTGCCTGTATGTTGTTAATAAGCTTATCTCTCTCTTGATGTGTGGATTAGTGTTGTGAAAGCCTTATGAACCATATATATACCTTGGATGAGTGTGTTGCTCTTGATGTGTAAACACATGACTACTTAACTCCCTTCTTTTGTGTGTAGTCATGAAAGTGGATGTTGAAGTTTGTGATTTAGTAATACATCATTAATGACAGTTTCATTCTAATGCCTTATAGTTCGATCACCTGTATCATGATATATTTCATCGACCCATTTCTTTGGGTCGCATACTGAAGTCAAGTAATTTGATTTTACTTGTATGTCCTACCATAATTCATTCCCTATGTTATGTGTATGTGCTAAACAATTTGCCTCCTGATGATTTTATCACAATCAGACGATTATTGATGTGACACTCTCTACCCCTCACATATATATTAATAAAGGAGTAAAAAATTCAAATATTAATTAAAATTATTTTTAAAACATTTTAAAATACAAGCCTTTCAAATGGGTAAAAGGCTCACATTCACTTTATTTTACATCATATTTAAACTTGTCCAAATAAATAATAAAGTCATCTCGGCTCAAAGAAGGTCATCTAAGTTTCATACAATTAATATAGAACCTATATCCTAATGTCACATCCTATCAGAGCGTGGTGTTCCCGTGTCCTCTAGCATGAGGTTCTTCATAGTCATCCACCTATTCATCTGCTCCCCCGAACACAAAGTTCAAGATCATCACAGGATCCAAACACAAACAGCAAACCGGGAGTGAGTTATCACATTTCTAACTACTAGAGAGAAACAACACAACATATAGTAGCCAAATACAATTTACTTAGCATATCTCACACTATTTCATCACCTTGTCATTCATCAATCACACTTTTCAATCATCAATCACAATACACAGGAACCACACACTCTGATCAAGACATAATAACACATCAATTTCCTAATAAACAATTAGCAAGCGTATGCAACAGTTATGCTAAGACTCAAGCCTATATGCAATGTGGTACCATGTCAGTGAAAAACCTCGTCAGGCGCCTAGGAGTACATGACAAGACAAACCACACACTAGCAAGTCAAGTCACTCTCACTAGGTAATATCATAGGGAGACCAGTCAGGGTCTCAGTGTTTTGCGAGAATGCTCCAACCATATGGGATCAACATAGGCTTAAAGGAACACTCAAACCGTGTGACCCCCAAGGCCTACACTCCGAAGAGCCCGTCAGGGCCTCTCCCTCCTGATTCAGGTCCAACCCAGAAAACATTTTAGCACACAGACTCTATCTATGAACTGTACAAAACACACGACTCCTCAATTGTTCTCAAAATAATTTTAACTCGTCGCCCTTTAAAGGTCTTATCATTAACTCGTCGCCCAAAAAGGGACTTAGCATCAACTCGTCGCCCTAAAAGGGACTTAACATCAACTCGTCGCCCTTGAAGGGACTTATGATCGTGTGATTGTACAATTCATAGTTCACAACTCAATGCACATATATATCTCAATCATATATATACTCAATTTATCACATACACTTAATCCCAATCACAATGGTATAATCTCAATTTAACATGTTATCACACCTCATGAATCATATACACTTTACCTATGAACTATGCAATACACACATCTACTCAATTGTTTTCAAAATCATTTTAACTCGTCGGGTTCCTACAGTGGATCCCATCCCAATACTCGTCGCCCTTAAAGGGTCTTACAATTGTGTGATTGCACAGTTCATAGTTCACAACTCAATACACACATCTCATCTCAATACACATGTATTTCATCATCCGTCACATGTTCAATTTATCACATACTCAAAGTTTGAATCATCATTTCATATCCTCTATATAACAATTTATATAAAAGACTATCACAACATGAGAACTAAAACCCCTCAAATAATATTACACAATTATATAAAAAATCATAGGTCGAAATATAAAAATATCAAGAACACAATTTATCAAGCAATTTTCATTAGGACATCAATATTTTATTTATAATCATAAAGGAAAAATTGCAATTTAACAAACATCCCAAAATAAAACCCCAATTTAATCCTCTAAGGATCCCTACACATGTTCTCACTAATCCCCAACTGTGAATAACTCATCCCTTACCTCTAAGCGGACTCACGTGTCTTCCGATAGCGATAACAGCATCTCTAGAGGTTCCCTAAGATTCCTCCAGTTTCTCCTCCGACTGCTCCGATAGAGTTCCCAAACGTCAGAGAAACGTAGAAGGGATTGAAGCCTCCATTTGGATTATCTTCATGCGATTCCTTTTTCTCTTTCCACGAACATCATCTCGCATATCCCAACGGTCAAAGTGTGCGCAATTGAATTTCGAACAACATATCCACATTTCACAACAATCCAACGGTTAACAAAACCGGGATTGTAGTTTTACCAAGACAGCTCTGGGTTTCTGCAGGAAAGAAAAAGCTACAATGCGAAGGGTATTTCTCTCAGTTCAGACATGATATCGAAATTCCCAACGGTGAGAATTCTCGGAATTAGGTTGCAAACGTGGTGTTCAAATTTTACAACGATCCAACGGTAAATGAGTCCGAGATCGTCGTTTTTCAGAGACAGGTTTGGTGGGCTGCGGGAAAAAGAAAGGGTTTTGAGAGAAGAAGGGAAAAAAACAAAAATGAGGGAAAGAAGAGATAGCGTTAATGTGAAAACTGACCTAACACTATTTATAGCTAGGTTTACTCTATTTATTTATTTATTTATTATTTTATAAAAATAAACTCTATTTTATTCTCTATCAAACAAATAAATAAAATACACTTTTTTTTTCTCTCAAATCATTATTTTAATTAATAATTATATCTCTCTATTTATTTATTTATAGAATCTCATCATTTTTCTAAAACTCTATTTATTTATAAATAAAAATTATTTTTTTAAATTAGCTTATGAAAAATGGGATGTTACAATTGACATCTCTATACGTGTGTACAATATAGTCATGTACGTTTTCATCTCTAAAATTCATTCGAATATTTGTTGTTGATTATGAATAGATAATCCATCAATTTAAAATTATTGCCTCCTAATCAATCGAGTGTTCATCTTGTTATGGGTTGCTCATCTTCCAATCATGTCATGTTGTTACTTTAGTTATGAATAGAGAGAGACTTTGCCCTTGCCAATCACGTTAAGGTGTTTCGAGAGGAAATACTTGAGTAGGCATGATCCTTGTTACTTGTCGACGAAAGTCAAACTTAGTAAGTCCTGTACCTATGTTCCTTGAGGATGTGCTTAGATTACCACCTAAGTACGAGATTGAGAATCTAGTAGGTATAGTACCCATATAAAGTTGTAACCATGGAGATGTTTAGTGTAGAGTTGTATAGTGTATAGAGTAGTTGGGAAAGTTATGATGAGTAGTTTGGAAGCTTAGTGTGAAACCTTAAGAGAATGTAAGGTCATTAGTAGGGTGTTGCGTTGTTGAGCATAGCGGGGTTTGAGAGTGAGTGTTCTTGTATAAGGTAGATGACCTAAAGAATTTGTGATGATAGTTGCATGATTAGTGAGATAGATTTTAAGTCTCTTTACCTTTAATCCAGACAAAGTCTAAGGATGCTTCGATGACTACCTTAGTACATGTCATGGCCTCTGCGTGTACCTGGTCATGTCTTGACAAGATCGATGCTCCTGTGTGTTCATGGGATGCATGGATAGGATCTCCCACCCTAAGTTAGTTCTTGTAGTGGTTTTGGTGATTAGTGCTTAGTGTGTATCGAGTTAAGTTGGAGTCTGTGGAGTATCTTAAGGTTGTTATAGACCCTTGGGAATCACCTTTCGTGCTAGGCATTTTAGTATGCATTCTAGTTAGATGATGATAGCCCTTAGAGTATGCTACGTCTAGATGAGGGGTAGTTTTAGATCCTTCTTAGGTAGAAGTTTCTTTAGGATAGGGGACCTAAGATTGAGATTAGACACCCTTGAGTAGTAGTTGAACCAGGAAGTTGTTCTATGATTCCTTAAGTTAACTTTACCCCTTGTTAGAGATGACTCGAGTAAGTTTAAGCTTTTTGATGAAATTTGTAGGAAGTAAACCCTAAGTTTATAAAGAAGTATCTAGAGTAGGCTTTAAGTTTAAAGGAATGCTTATGCAAGAGGCCAAGCAGTGCCTATGTTTTCTCGACAGCTCAATATTCATGAAACGATTTGTCGTACGCATGATCTAGAGTTGGTAGCCATGGTGTTCGCCTTCATGTTTTGGAGGCATTATAGTTAGTTTGATACATTGTGAGAACCTTAAGAGTTGAATCTGAGGTAGAAGAGATGGGTAGGATTCTTAAGAATCTTGTCCTGAGTTTAGTTTCAATCGCTACAACTAGCTTAATAGTTGGAGCTTGAGCAAGAAACCCCTAATGTGACTAGTGTTCTAGTTAGAGACATAGACATCGTGAATAACAGACAAATCCTCAACCTTAAGTGCAAAGTTATATAGTGGCTTGAGTATAGGTGTGTCAAGATTACCTTTAAGCTTGAACAAGTTTAGGAATATGAGGATTTATATGATTTGCTTATCCAGTTAGCACCCAGTTAGTATCAAGTAGGAAACCTTAGATTTTTGGTGTGAAATGCATGTAAACTACAAAAATTATTTAAATTAATTACTTAGGTGAGTTGAATAAATTTTTTTATTTCTAGGAGTAAAAAATATGTACCAAAGAATTCACAAATAATTTATACATCTTAATCAATTAAATTATACATTTTTGGTGTGGATTGATTAATATACTATGTCACTCTCTTTTTTGGATGCAGATATTGGAAATTTGGGTATTATGCACAAGGATGGAAATGGCAGTTGCAGATCACATACATTAATTTACTTTTAGTTCTTCTTGTCATCACTGCAAAAACTAAAAATTATTTTGAGATAAAAATTTTATTTAAGGAATTAATTTCTTTTAATATATTTTTTATATACACAAATCTAGAAAATTCGTCGGAAGAATGGTCGTAGGAAATTTTGACGACCGAAATTCGTCGAAAACCTCGAAAATTCGTCGGTAATTCAAAATTTCCGACGGATTTTGATTCGTCGGAAAAGATGGTCGTAGGAAATTTTAACCAACGGATTTTTGATATCCATCGAAAATTTTTGATGGAAATATCCGTCGGAAACTTTCTATCGGAAATCTCCGACGGATCGTTTCTGTCGGAAATTCCGTCAGAAATGTTATTTTATAAAAAAAAATGTTTATTTCATTTGTTTTTCATTTTTATTATTTATCATCAATAATTTAGCAATTATTCTTTGTATTTATATTATTTAACTTCAAAATTTAAATTAACTCATACATGCAATCAACGAAATACTCAAATTCATAAATCCAAAACAGAGTAAAATAGGTCATTAAATTAAATTGAAAATAAATATAAAAGAAAAACACAATCTAATATATCAATATTAATTGTCAATAGGTGGATTAAACAGCCCACCTAGGCACTAGGAGTTCTCAGGAAATTCCACCAGCTTTTTAAATGATATTTTTATTTCATTAACAAATTTCTAGTACATGTTTTAACTTTTATTATTTCGTCCGTAAAAAAAATAATAGTTTATAAAAACTATAGTTAGAACATTTAATGGAAAGATATAGTTAAAAAAAATGTACAAACTAAACTAACATAAATATATTTATAATCTCATTGGATTTAATTTTTTTGGACCTCAACTCAAATTTATAAGGGAATTGTTTGGGGCACCCAGCAATTTTCATAATTGTCGAAAATACTCATATGGGTATTTTCGGTTATAAAAAGCAAGAGAGATTTTTCATTTTTGCAATGCCATTTTTTTCACAAAATCTCGGTCGCTTAGTGTAAGTTTCTTCCGTTAAGGTCGACTTCGAACCGTATTTGTGAAAAAATTCTTAAGGGATTTCCTAGACTATCAATGATAGGAAACAACAGGATCTTGAAACCTATGATTCTCACAAACAATCAATAAACAACAATAGATAATGATGTGTACCTTTCTCCATAGGAAGACTTGTACCTTTCTCCATAGGAACTTCTCTCCAGTGCACTTTGATTTCCTTGAAAGAGGAGAGAAATAAGATTTCACTTCCTTAGGCCTTTCTTTTCTGTCAATCTCCGTTCGTGATGGCTATGGGTGAGAGAGAACACTTTCTGGTCAGGAAGGGGACCTTATTTCACGTTAGTGGGTATTAAGCCCCTTTTATAACCACTACTCCCATCAAGTAGCAGTTAACCCTAGAAACTTCTCCTATTAACCCCAATTACAATTTAGCTCTTAATCGTTAATTATTTACTTATTAGTCCCTACATAAGTCACATGTCTCTCACATGAGACATTAATTCTTACATTCTCCCACTTGGCTCATGTGACATTAATAAACATTATGGACTAAATAAATAAATAGATTAACTAACATAATGCGCATTAAAAATTGACTAAATTGTTCTATACACTAGGTACATCATAATTTCATGATTAAGAATAGGAACCAATTCGAGTCATGGTGGTTGTACATCATCTAATCGACATAGTCCCTCCCATGTACTACAAATTAGCTTTCTCCTTAATATGACCATAAGTTAGGAGTACATAATTGGTCCAACATAATGTCTTCTTTCAAGACAAAATCTGTTAACATTACTCTAACACAAACATGCATGCAAACATAGAGAACATGTAATAAAAAACATATCATAATTGAGCTCAAAGTGTCACTAAAAATACATAAGATACATTACACTTAATGATCATCAATAACAATAATGCCCATACTTTCAACATGTTCTATAATGTCTTGGGCGATAATCCTTTATTCAAAGGGTCAACTATCATAAGGTTTATGCTAGACACTCTTTGTTTATGAACTTCTTCCTTCACGACAAAGTACCTCAATTTCATATGCTTAGCACCCTTAGAGTACTTGTCGTTCTTACAAAAAATATTGCTGCGGAGTTATCACAATACATTTTCAGCGGCCTAGCAATACTATCGACAATTCCAAGCCCTGAAATAAAGTTCCGCAGCCAATTAGCCTGAATTGTAGCCTCAAAACATACTACAAATTCAGCTCTCAAATGCAACAACAACTGATGCATACAAAATTACTTTCATTTGTTTTCGTTCCATATCTTTTCTAGGACATTGTGTGAGACAAACTCTGTCTCATTTCTAAATTAGAATAGGTGATGTTAAACACCTTTCCATCTTGAATCTCTCTAGCACTTTATCGATATATATACTTTCTGAGATAAGCCTAACAATCCTTGTGATCTATTATGAAATATTTCTATCCTTATCACATAGCTTACCTCACCCATATCTTTCACTTCAAAGTTTCTAGAGAGAAATTTCTTAGTCTCATGAAGAATACCAAGATCGTTAGCTGCAAGCAAGATATCATCAATATACAGAATTAGAAAATAACCTTACTCCCACAGACCTTCAGATACATACACCGATAAACAGTATTTTCCTTAAATCTAAAGGAAATAATGGTATCATTAAACCTCAAATACCATTGGCGAAAAGCTTGCTTTAAGACTATATATTGATTTCTTTAGTATGCACACCATGTGTTCATTTCCTTCAACTGAAAACCCCATTGGTTGGTCCATACAAACATTCTTCTCTAAATCTCCATTAAGAAAGGCAGTTTTCACATCCATCTGATGTAGCTCCAAGTCATAATGGGCTACTAATGCCATAATAATCCTGAAAGAATCCTTTCGTGAGATGGGTGAAAACGTCTCTTTATAATCAATGTCATCTTTCTGAGTAAATCCCTTAGCAACAAGTCTAGCCTTGTAACGTTCAAGGTTGCCATGAGAGTCACGTTAAGTCTTGAAGACCCACTTACAACCAACTCTCTTACAACCCTTTGGTAATTCTACAAGGTCCTAAACACTATTATGTTCCATGGAATTTATCTCTTCTTTCATGGCATTTAACCACTTCTCAGAATTATCACAACTTATAGCTTGTGAAAACGAAACTGGATCATTATCATTAATGCTTAAGTTTGTTTCTGTTTCATGTAAGTATACCACATAGTCATTCGAAATAGCTGGTCTTCTTTCTCTTTGAGACCTCCTTAATGCTACTTCTTGTGGTTCTTCCATAATAGGTTCATTATGCATCATGGGTTCATTATTGTGTTGCTCCTCTTCATTAATTTGTAACAACAGTTAAAAAGAGCAATCACCTTACTGCTAGAGGCCCAAGCTAAAATGACTTGCACTCTAACTTCTTTAATTTCCACTTATCGTAGAACTGTACTCCCATTGATTTCACCGTTTTCAATGAACCTTACATTTCCAGTTTCGACAATTCTCATACTATGATTAGGACAATAAAACATATACCCCTTTGACTTTTCTGGATAACCGATGAAATATCCACTGATTGTTCTTGCATCCAATTTTCTTTCTTGCGGATTATAAATCCTTATTTCTGCCTGGCAACCCTAAACATACAGGTGCCTTATACTAGGTATCCTATTTGTCCACAGTTCAAAAGATGTCTTTGGAACTGCCTTACTAGGAACCCTGTTCAACAAATACATGGCAGTTTTCAAGGCATACATCCACAAAGATACGGGTAAAGTCTAATTGATTAACATACTCCTAACCATATCCATTAAAGTTCTATTACGCCTTTCTGATACACCATTTTGTTGTGGTGTATCGGGAATTGTGTATTGCACACCAATGCACGTTTCTGAACAAGCTTAGCAAATGGACCTGGGTGTTGCCCAGTTTCATCATATCTTCCATAATACTCATCACCTCTATCATATCTAATAATTTTCACATTTATGTCTAATTGCCCTTTTATTTCATTGTAGTAAATTTCTAAGGCATCCATTGCCTAAGAAATCTCGGGCAGTAAGTAGACATAACCGTAACGTGAATAATCATCAATAATGGTGATAAAGTATCTTTCCTTTCTGAAAGAACTAACATCAAAAGGTCCACAAATATCAGTATGCACAATTTCAAGAAGTTGAGTGCTTCTTGTAGCTCCTTTCTTTGTATGTTTTGCTTGTTTTCCCTTAATACAACCCACACAAATATTTAGATCCGTAAAATCTAGATAAGGAAGAATTTCATTCTTTATTAATCTTTTCATCCTTTCTCTAGAAATGTGACCTAAACGCTTATGTCACAAGAAAGCAGATCGTTCATTCACTAAACTATGTTTAGTGTCAACATTATGATGCAGAGTTAAAACAGTTTCAGCATACAAACTGTCTATTTCCAATTTATATAAACAATCACAAGAATACCAGTACCAATGAGATGATTATGCTTAAATAAATTGAAACATTCATTACCAAAATTAAAAGAGTATGCAGTAACATCAAGTTTAGATAATGAAACTAAATTCCTATATAAACTAGGTACATAAGGAGTTTCCAGTAAATCTAAACGATGTCCAGTGTTGCGTTTTAAACAATAAGTTTCAACTATTTCCACTGGAGCTTTCACTTCATTCCCTATGAAAATGAACTTCTTATTTGGGCTTATGGTTTGGATTGTAAGGAATCTCTGCATAATGTTAGAAACATGAGTCATACATCCAGAATTAATCCATCATGTATCATGGGAGACTACAGTTAAGTTTGATTCAAAACATACATAAGTATTAAGCTCACCATTCTTTTCGAACCAAGACTTACACTTTAGGCAATTCCTTTTGGAAATGTCTTAATTTCACAAAATTGACAATTATTGCCCTTTGATACCTTTCTTCTGGATTTGCAAAGAGTCGTCATTATTCTTTAATGACCCTTTGCCTTTATCATGCTTCTTCATAAATTTCTTTTCAATCTCCTTGATTCCCTTGGTGGCTAACATAATGGACTAAGTGACTTCCTTGATTCTTAAGCCTCGTTTCTTCCTGAACTAACATACTGTACAATTCATGCACATTCCATTTATCTTTCATGGTATTATAGTTCATTTAGAACAGGCCAAACTCAGACGATAATGAGTTTAGAATAAACTGAACAAGAAAGTTCTCATTCACAGCCATTATATTCCCAAGGTCTTAAGTCTTGTTGCAATGTTTGTCATCCCAATGATATGTTCATACATTGTACGTGAACCATCAAACTTCATGATGGTCAATGTACTCATTAATGTCCCAGCAATAGACTTCTCAGCCGTTTGAGAGCGCTCTCTCACTAATCACATAAACTTTTTAACACTTTCGATTTTTGGGAGAGTTGTCTTAATAATGTCTGCAACAGTCATTCTCATCAACATTAGGCTGAGTCTGTTAGATCTTTCCCAAGTTTTATAATGAACTTTTTCTTCATTGCTACTAACATCAATAATAGTAACAAACTTCTCTTCCAACATAGCAAGATCATGATCCAAAACACCGAGGTGAAATTGGACTTGTTCATTTCAGTCAGAGAAGTTAAGCCCATTAAAATTGGCTCAGATGATACATTAGAATCCAATGAATTCAAATCATGTATTACATAATAAAATTCACATAAGTATTTTGAGACATAAAATACATGTCATACATATGATTCATTCAAATAACAGTCAATGTATATTGATGTTCTCCTTTGGATGATACATCAACACACAACATACAAACATAATGATGCTAATAAAATTTTAAGATTATTTGGCAATTAAATATGCACCAATTAGTAGTATCTATTTCCTTTGGGCATATAAATAAAACTAATGATACACACAAATCGCCTACAATTATATTCATTAATTATAAGAACAACTAATCAACCTTTGGGCGATCCATAAATGCCTTATAACAATGAATTTCAATTACCCATAAACCAATAACCATATAATTTAGCATCCATTATTCTATGAGTAATCAAAATAATCATTAATTTTGGAATTAAATAACCTTAGAAATTTGGCCACTTTGGTGACTAACAAATTCAACATTCATTTAATTCCAACCAAGTATAATTGAAATAATCATTAATTTGGAATTAAATAACCTTACAAATTTGGCCACTTTGGTGACTAACAAATTCAACATACATTTAATTTCAACCAAATATGTATGGCCTGCACATACTTATTGCTATTAACAATTCATAGTCATTCTATTAATTTCATTCCAGGCCATAAAATAATATTTGCATTTATTTGTGTTTTTGCATTCAAACACGTTCAAGCAAATATGTAGCATATACATATATTTACTGCTACCAATAATTGCAAAACATTCACATTAATTTAATTATAGAACATAAACTTTCAATCCTTTAATCACTTTCAACAATAATTTTTTGGTAAAAAAAAGATCAAGTGGGATTGGAAATAGCAAACATAAGGTTGCAAATAGCAATTTCCAAAATTTCACATTCTTCCTACAACAAACGTACCTGCGCAACTTTTCAAAATTGAAATTGAATCTTTATGTTTATGCACGCTTCCTTTCTTTCACCATTAGAAGTAAAAACTTTCTCCAAATTTAATATATACATGCCGTGCAGCTTTCTCTCCCATAATCATAAGTTTTCAAATAATCTTTCTCCAAAAAATTGGTATTCAACAATAATAAAAATATTGCCAATAAAACAATACATGCAACGGAAAATAAAATTCCTAAATTTCATAATTAGGATTTATGCATAATTGAGAGAAATTGAATTATCCCTAAATTTCATAATTAGGGTTCATACATAATTGAAAGAAATTAAATTATCCCTAAATTTCATAATTAGGGTTCATGTATAATTGAGAGAAATTAAATCATTCTTGGAGAATCATAAATTTCATAACACATACTCTGATACCACATGTAAAAATTCTTAAGGGGTTTCCTAGACTATCAATGATAGGAAACAACAAGATCTTGAAACCTATGGTTCTCACAAACAATCAATAAACAACAATAGATAATGATGTGTACCTTTCTCCATAGGAAGACTTGTACCTTTCTCCATAGGAACTTCTCTCCAGTGCACTTTGATTTCCTCGAAAGATGAGAGAAATAAGATTTCACTTCCTTAGGCCTTTCTTTTCTGTCTCTCTCCGTTCGTGATGGCTATGGGTGAGAGAGAACACTTTCTGGTCAGGAAGGGGACCTTATTTCACGTTAGTGGGTATTAAGTCCCTTTTATAACCACTACTCCCATCAAGTAGCAGTTAACCCTATAAACTTCTCCTATTAAGCCCAATTACAATTTAGCTCTTAATCGTTAATTATTTACTTATTAGTCCCTACATAAGTCACATGTCTCTCACATGAGACATTAATTCTTACAATTTGTTCTCTGGTGATGTACGTGCATTGCTCAGGGGTATACGGTGAATTTTGATTGGATTTTGTCGCCAGAGAAGAAGAGTTATGCGGAAAAAAAAATTGAAGAACCTTGGGATTGGCATGTCATATGTGTCAAATTGTGTGTCACTTTCATATAGCCATGCAAAAAATTGAACTATCGCCTATCGAATTGAAAAATACAAACTTTCAATTAGGAATATACCTTAGATCAGAGCTAAAATATAAAAATGAAATCCACATTTATAGAAGTTAATCTGAAACCAATTACAGCGGTATGCATGCAATATTTAAGAATTAAGAAAGAACTTTCAAATCAAATAGCAGGAAAATAAAAAAGTAGCTTTTGAGCTGGCAAGCTGTCATGAATCCACAAAATAAAACAACTTCTACACTTATCACAAATTCATTCATGCTACTCCTCATTAGAAATTAAGTTTACCAAATTCAACATTGCCTCATCATCTCTATCCATGTCATCTCAAATTACAGAAAACACAAGCAACATGTAAGAGACTGCCACTACTGTTGTTATGTTCATGGTCCATATAGCTGAAATGCAATTGATAATTCAATGGTTCCTTAGTCCACCTTTCCCTTCCCCAAAAATAAATAAACAATAGAACCTAAAACAAACCACATGGGTAAGTGTGTAAAAAGGAAACATGATACCAAAACAAGCTTGTCTCCTTGAACTTTAAATTTGTTAGCCAATTGTGTTGCGTGGGATTGATAAGGGTTGGGAACACGCGTGTTGTCTTCAGTGTTAGCGTTGGAGTGTTTGTCGTGTTGTTGTTGATGATGATTATGCTCCAAGGGAAGGCCAGTGCAGCGTGTGGGCTTCATAGAGGACATGAGAATGAGGGTCAGAGGACGCACAAATGTGGTCGTGACGAAGGCCTTGCCACGATGGTGACGGCGGCGTGCCAAAGTGAATACATGAGTGACTAAGACGAACTAAGTGAGTGATTAGGACGAAGAAGAAAGCCTTGACGAGGTGCGTAACCGGGAAAGTCACAAATGAGGGAGGAGGATACGAGATAGATAAGGAGGAGAAAATCAGAGTGACTGAGAGACACTAGGGTTGAGTTGTTTTGGGAATTTATATTTTTTGACAGAAATAAATCCGTTGGAAACATTTAAATTTCCAACAAAAATAAATCAGTCGATAATTTTAACTTTTCGACGGAAATATTGTCCATCGGTGAATTCCATTGGTAATTCAAAAATTTACGATGGAATTTAATCCTTCAATAAATTCCATCGGTAATTTAAATATTTCCAACGAAAAAATTTTCATGAAAAATATTTTGTCGGAAATAACGATTTTTCTTGTAGTGATCTAACCATGAGAATCGAAATCATAATCATATGTTTAAATATATAGTTATCAAATTTATAGTTAATTCCAAAGATGCTAAGAAGATATATCAACAAAATCCTCATACATCTCCTACAAAGAAAAAACCTTATACATACCGTTGTGTGGAACATTATATTGCCATAATCTCCAAACTTCATTCCCGCTAAATCTGGATTTAGTCTTGTTGCTGTATGAACTTCCTTTGCTACATGTGCTATATCTCTTGATATGTCAAAGAGACCAATTAAAATCACAACCTGTTAAATAGAATTTTTCATGGAATTAGTCTAAAAAATATGGCGCTAAATACATTGCTCTAAAGGGTATATTCTAATCTTGAGGGTAAGTTAAGCCAATAACAACCCCATTAAAATTGGCCCTACATTATTTCAGAAAAATAACAAGAGGACTCGCTGAAACATTTTACTATATTAATTTAATCATTTGTTTTATTGGGTTTTATTGACACATGTTTTGGGTAAATAATGGTTGTGTCCCTCTAAAATATGTGAAATTTGGAATTGGTCCCTCTAAATTTTTTTGTCCCAATTCAATCCCTAATTTTTTTGAACATGTTGATTATTGATCAAATATGTTAATTTTGTTAATAAATCAAGTATGCATGATCCTTCAGTATTTTAACATACATCACCACAAAAAAATTAAAATTATTATACGAATACCTCAGATAGAAATATTTATGTATATAACCCTGTTTTCATGCCAACAAATTTATTAACAGAATTAACATACAAACGAACAGTAACATTAAAATTGTACATAGACTAAAATGGGACATAGTGACATTATCAGCATATAAATCCTAATTTATAAATAAATTTCATCAACATAAAATATAATTTTATTCTAGAACATCATCAACAACGTACAAGGTCATTCTGTGATATATAGATAGACAGATTAAAAATATTGAAATCTTTTAAATACCTGATTGTTGAAAGGTTGAGGAACTCTGTAGTTATACGAGTGCATGTGGACCCCGTGCCACGTGTCAATCCCAAGGACCTCCGCCAGTTTGGGTTCCGCAGAGTGCCCCGAACAAACAATCGCTGCGTCGAGCCCCTCCCGACTCAGTGAGTCACCCTTCTGACTCTTCCTTTTCCACTCAACCACCCACTCGGTCCCCTTCTTCTCCACCTTCACCACCTCCTTCTCGAACAGGGTCAACCCGTTACTATTGAACTTTACTATTAAATGCTTTTAACAAACAAAAAAGTACAAAATAAACAAATATACATATATTTATAGTAAAAAGTACAAAATAAACAAATATTTATATATTTATCGTAAGGAAAATATGAATTGATGTTTTTTTTTTCTTTTTAGTAATATTTGGGTAAGTTTGATTTGATTTTATAAATTAATGAATTTTGTCAATCCCCTAATTTGACAAAATGTTCTTTTTACTGATTTTAATTTCTTGCAAATTTTTTTCACTTTAGTTCTTTTTAGTGCAAAATGATAAAATATTACAGAAGATGAATTTTCTTTTGCTTTTATTATAAACAGAAGGACTAAGGGCTTTTAAAATCTTACTAAATGAAATGTTTGATTTGAACTATACAATTTCAAGAATTAATTTAGTGATTTACTTGTTGTAATATTGTTCATGATAAATGTAACTGTTAAGATATATCTCTCGCAGAAATTGCTACATTACTCTCTCTCACAATTAAGTATAGATTTATAAAATATAAAACTGAAAAACAATTTAAAAACATTATTTAAATAATAAGGAATAACTGCAGATACAATCTCTTGCATTAATATAATCGATCTACAAATGATAACACCGAGAATTTCATTGAACAGAGAGCATCAACTACTTATTTTCCATTACATGCAGTACACGAGAGGAGTATGAAATTTAATTGAGATACGATGTAGCTTTACTTATAAAGGCATTAGAAATGGAACGGATAACTTTATAGTTCGAGATATAAAGTATTATATATCCTCTTATGGAGTTGGAATTGGCTTGTGAATTGGCAATGATGGTAGAATTGGTTTCTTGAATTTAGGGTGAAGTGGTAGTTTAGGAATAGGCTTTTTGAAGAAAGGCTTTGGTTTTAGAAATTCCTCCGACTCAACAGGGATAGGCTTTTTCACTATAAATGGTTTTGGGACAGGCTTAATAATGGGAATTGGTTTTGGTACAGGTTTAATAATTGGAATTGGTTTAATAATGGGAATTATCTTTGGAACAGGCTTAATAATGGGAATTGATTTTGATATAGGCTTATAAATCGGAATAGGAATAGGTTTGGCGATAGGAATTATCTTTGGAATAGGCTTAATGATGGGAAATGGTTTTGGAATAGGCTTCACTATGGGAATTGGCTTTGGAATAAATCCTTTAAACTTTGCTTCTTCATCATGTCCTTGTAGATTAGGTTTTGCTAACTCTTCATTTAAAACCTTTCCATCAGTGCTCACTTCATTCCCTACATAATAAGAAACAAGAAAATATAAGTTAAACACGGTAAATACTTTTGTAATACCCAGTAAATTTGATATTTTTCAAGTGTTGATAGAGAAAAAAATATATAAATACAAAATTAAATATATTGAAAAATTCATCGCCAATCATAATAGCTATATAATGAAGAAAACTAGGTACCAGGTAGGTACTGGCATGGATCCCCATAGTTCTTTTCAACATATTTTTGTGGGGAGTATGCATGGTCTATGTATGGGAGCCACGCTCAACAATAGACCACAAGTTAATTCCACACGCATATACTGCATGCCAAGATAAATGATTGAATTGAATTCGGAAGACATGCAATAAAATCTGTCAGAGTAATTAAAAGCACCCTTCGTTGGCTGAATCTTGTGTATGAAGGGTAGATCTTAATTTTTACTTGAAACGTAGGCCAGCGACATTCGTACAGTACTTCATGAATAATACAAATTTTCATTCTAATCTTCTACACCTGATCATATCTAGGTACTAACTACTACGGCCACTTGTATATACTTTTTGGTATATATTACCACACTTTTTTTTAAAATTAACCCATATTTAAATTTAATCTTTTTAAGTCCTTAGATTAGAAATTATACTGTTTTGGCAAATGTAAATATTAAAATGAATAATTTATTTTATTAAGGACTAACACAAAGAAACATCATATTTCATAAAATAATGTATAACAAAATGAATATGTGTGAGTAATAGGATGAGCGACAAACCTGAAATTTCAGTGGCCAAAACAAAAGGAGCATAACTGAAGCTAGCAAGTAGCAACAAGGGAACACAGAAGCGCCAAAGTGCGCAATGCATAGTGGAAACCCTTCTCATTGAGAAAAACAACAACTAGGCCACTCTAATCAAAGCTAAAAAGGAAAATATTTGAAGGCTTGAATTACTCTTGTCACATACTCTCATTATTTATAATACCTAGCTTGGAACTAATTGTACGTTCATGGCTCTACTGGTCATTACTTTCTTTTTGAAATGCACTCCGAGATTTCAGATTTGGTCAGTGATTATTATTATTGGGAGTGGTTGGAGGTGTGTTTAGAGAGATCGCGTTTAACACCGTTATAGTTGCTGAGATTATTCATGGCTCCCTTCCATTGAATGAGCCTTCTATTTTAGGTGTTTCTTTTCTTTTATGGTTGGTAATCTTCAAATAATATAGCATGACACGCCATTGTAGTATATATCATGGAGTGTAACTGTGTAAGTAACGTAAAGATTTACAATGAAAGGTTAACTATATGCATGCATATTCGATAAAGGTATCTGAGCAATAGGTGCAAGCGAGAGAGAACTTTTACTGTGTGAGGATCGCAGAAATTGATTGATTAAGAGTGTTATACTGATGGTATAATCAATAATGACTGATATATATATATATATATATATATATATATATATATATATATATATATATATATTATTGGGGTCACCGATGAAGAAGTTATCGAATTAACCATAAATAAACACTAACCACCAATAGCATAGCTTGCCAAAATATTTAAAATTATAAGATATAAATTAAATATACTAGTTTTAATGGTATCATTTTTATGCATAATTTTCAATATTTAATTAAAAAGAAAATAAGTTATACATTACAAGTGTAACGTATTTTATATAATGATTTAATAACAAATCACCATAGCAATAATAACACAAATGTTAAATTGACAGTATATATGCGAATGTGCATTAAACTCTTAATTATATAATTTAAATGTTAATTATTATTTTATTAATTACCTTTTTATGATATTATAATAGATTTTTCCACTTTATTAATAAGACTTTTCATGGTTTTTTTATGACTTTTATACTTTCGGTGAATACAAAATGTTAGAGAACCTATTTGTAAATTATTTTTGTTAAAAATCTACAGGATATATTAAGTTTTTCTTTCAAAACAAAATATAATACTCATAAAATATACAAAATTTGTATGACTTTTTCTGTGAATTTAAAGGAAATAATCACCTTTTGACTAAAATATACCACAATTTGCAAATAAAATTTAAAGTAAATAACAAATAGAAAAAATTAATTTAAAGTAATATATTAGATAGCTAAGGATCTTCTCCTTGATGGTTTTTGGGATGACAGTTTGTCCAATAAAAGACAATTGCACCAACAAAAGAACAAGGCTGGAGAAGGCTTTGTCATCTTGAGATCCCTCTGTCAAATCATGAATTTGATCTGTAGGTGAAGAATTATTTCTTCATGAAAATAATAGGAATTGGACCTCAAGTTAAATAAAAATGTCTTTATGTTCTTCTTGTAGGCACTCAATTATTGACCCTCTTAGTTTATCAACAACATTTTAAAATTTATGGATATCTTTAAATAACCAAGAGAGAGAGATTTCTTTTGGTAATATATATATATATATATATATATATATATATATATATATATATATATATATATATATATATATATATATATACATAATTGCATAATTAGAATAATCTTGTACCTATGAGTCTGAGTCTGTATTCAAATATCAAATGTTTTTACAAACAAAAAGTTTCCACCTCTGAAAGACTGCTTATATGATAAAATGTAGGGCAACTTTCAGTGGGAACACCTTTGCTCAATCTTGTTTCAGTACTTTTAAAAGGGAATATAATCTACAAAACAGAAGCAAACTCACGACATGATTATTAAAACAAATATTATTTTTGTCACAAGAAAGTATTTATATCAAACATAAAAGTAACTTTATAAGACTGAAATACTTGACAGTGTAATAATTTTCATTTTGTACTTTTGATCATCTTCTAAATAAGTTAGGCCAAAACGTAGTCTATGAATTTTTTGTCTTAGGTGACAACGTAAATATTTCAGACTTTTATGCTTTAAATTAAAAATTAGAAGTTTTTTATAGTAGCAATTTTGGGTTTATATCACATAATTTGATGAGTTAGGGTCATTATATAATTAGCCAAAATATTAAAATGGTCTAATCAATATAAAAATATGGCTAGGGGATATCATGAAAGGTTAATTGTGTAGATACTAGTGATATTGTTAATTTGATAAGGGGCTTAAGGGGTTATGGTCCCCATTTGTAGAAAGCAACTTAAGTCAAACCAACATGTACACTTCATAAAGATAAAACTTTAAGAGAAGAAGAAAAAAAAAAAAAAAAGACTCTCTACATTTGGAAGGTCATAAAATCAATCTTCTGATCAACTTTTCATCATCATTCCACTATGGTTAATCCAGGTACACTTCCACAGCTTAGTTTTCATCAAGATTTTGAGTATGAGAACACAGAGGGGTTCTATTCATCTTTATACAGTAATTTCTCTTTACATGAAGAGAAAACATGTGATTAAGTTTGATGATTGCCTGTTAGAATCAAATTAGATTGATTGATTGAATCCCAACATTCTAAAAGTTCATAAAACTATGTGAGATGTGTTGTATTAATTAGATGAGAAATAACACTTCTAATTTCTAACATATAGCTTGAAGGCATTCTTGGCAGGCTGGGAATATTTAGTTTTAATTGATGAAAAATAGTCTTGCAACAAGAACTTGATTCGGAGCTAATTCTGAAGAGAAAAGGAAAATGCTGACTTGGAGCAACATCTCTAAGTTAAAATCAAAGTGGAACGAATAATTTTGATAGATGATCTAAAGAGAATGATTAGAGAAAGGTGTTTCTTGTATGACTTCATCCATTTGGAGCACATCAATCCATATATATCTCCTATGGCCAAATGTAACATCACACATTTGAAGACCCCAAAAAATAAATCCAAAAATATTCTTATATTTAAAATAAAAATATCTCTTCTGAACATATTTATATTAGTGATTTAAAAATTGATATATAGAATACATCTCTTTTAATCATCTAACATAGCATAATGCTATTGCAAGCATATATACTTGCAATAAATGGAGATGATGATGAGATTTTGCTTACTGTCTAACACATAATCCAAGACATAAGAAAAGATTTGTCCTACATTGCCAATAAAGAACTTCAAAATAGACAAAACATAACAATTAAAATAAATGCAAACAATCCCATCACGTAAAATTGAAGAAACTCATTGCAAATAAAAGTTTAGATATCCTTATTTGACATTATATTTAACTAATGAAAATTTACCCTTAATTTAAAGCTAAAGAGAGATCGAGAATTTAAATAATAAAAAATGCAATTATGGGTCTTCGATTGTGTGAACATTTTCAGTAAAAAAAATTCAAGTGAAAATTCCACTGCACCTCCATTCTGCAATGCATACCTTCATGAAAACCAAAGAATCGAAAATTAAGGGTGAAGTAATAACATAATCAAACAACTTCAAAAAATGCTAAGTAGATCTGTTACAAAAATGTGTCCTTACATAGTTTTTAATAATTAGAAAGTTCTTTAATAACAATTAAAAAATTAATTTGGATATGATGAAAAATTTATGTAGTATAATAAATTTAACAATACACAATGATACTAATTTGGTGAGTAAGTTTGGAGAAAGTTTAGTTAATTGTTTATCTGAATTTGAAAATATTACTTGAAATACATAAATGGTTTCATGAATGGATGAGCTTTATATACTAAGAAATAACATTAGAAATACCACTACTTTACAATAATTACGATGATGATATCCTATCTTCTATTATATTATTGACAGCAACTTTTTCTTTATCATGGCATATTTTAATTTATTTTCTTCGTTTACAAAATACAACGTTGGGAAGAGTTTTGTTTTTTTTTTAGCTCATTACTAGTTAACTTTTGTAATTGATATAAGTTGTCTTTACATAGCAAAAAAAGAAAAAAAGAAGCTTAGAGTACATTGAAGAGTCTTGAGCCTTTGTTCTTAATGATCAAGTTGGTAAATATTAGAGAGGAGGTATTTATGCTTTCTTCTAGAATTGACGATCCATTTTGTAAGTAGAATAACTTTCCCAAAGGTATGATAGAGAGGGTTCAATATAACAATCAAACCAACTGAACTAATAGACATATTATGCTATAAGTAAATAGTGTCGTTATATATAATACTAAAATTTTTAATTTATATTTAATGTATATTTAAATTTACATAATAAATTTTGTAATGATTATTTTTATATAATAATTAATTTTTTTACATATATAAATTATAAATAAAAATGATAGGTTTAATAAGTATTTACAGATGTAAAAAATATCAAATTTATTTCATTATCAATTGCTATAAAAAAACATCTAAATACATCATTCAATTAAATATCATATTTATTTAATTTTTAATCATTATAATAAAAATCTAAATACATCATTCAATTAAATATCAGATTTTTTTAATTATCAAATTTTGTAAATAAAATAAATGAATAAAAAATTTCTACAAAAATAATTTTGAAAAAATTAAATAATAGGGATTAATAAATAAATTTTAAATCTTAAATTTTGGTTTCAATATTTTTTATAACTACCAAATTTAATATATTTTTAAATTTGATTTCAATCATTATCTTATACTAACAATATTATCATATTTTAAATTTTGGTTTCAATATTTTTTATAACTACAAAATCAAATATATTTTTAAATTTAATTTTAATCATTACCTTAAACTAACAATCTTATCATATCTTAAATTTTGGTTTACATATTTCTTATCACTAACAAATTTAATATATTTTTAAATTTGATTTCAATCATTATCTTAAACTATCAATCTTATCATATTTCACATTTTAACTTTTAATTTCAATATTTTTTATAACTACAAAATCAAATATTATTTTAAATTTAATTTTACCTTAAACTAACAATCTTATTATATTTTAAATTTTGGTTTTCATATTTCTTATAACTAACAAATTTAATATATTTTTAAATTTGATTTCAATCATTATCTTAAACTAACAATCTCATCATATTTTAAATTTTGGTTTCAATATTTTTTATAACTACTAAATCAAATATATTTTTAAATTTGATTTCAATCATTATCTTAAACTAACAATCTTATCATATTTTAAATTTTGGTTTCAATATTTTTTATAACTACTAAATCAAATATTTTTTCATATTTGATTTCAATCATTATCTTAAACTAAAAATCTTATCATATTTTAAATTTTGGTTTCATAATTTTTATAACTAACAGATTTATTGTACAATTAAAAATTATGTTTCAATATTTTTATAACAAATTTAAATTATTAAAAAATTTGTTTAAATGTTTGTTGTAACTAAAAAATTTAAATTATTTTTAATTATGATTTCAATATTTTTCATAAGTAACAAATTCAATATCTTTTAAATATTTGTTTTATTTTTTTTAAAAGTTAGACAAATATAATATAACAATATTAAAAATTAATTGTTTCACCAATCTAATCTTAATTTTAGCAATCTAATCTAATCTTAGTAATAACTAATATATTTTTTATAAATAAAATCAGTACTTAACATATAAATCAGAAAAAATTATAAAATTTCACTAACATTACAAAATAACATTATACTACGAAATAATTTAAATAATAATTCAAAAATCAAAAATTAAAAAAAAACAAATTTAGAAGAAGAAAAATTGAAACAAAATTATTCAACAAAAAAAAAAAAAAAACTCATACAAATTAGCAATCTATATGAACCATATCCATATGGGGTTTTCCTAGAAAAATGTCATTTTTTTGTTGGAGAGGAAGAAGAAGAACAGGGGCGCGGGAAGTGGAGGAAGAAGAAGGAAAGAAGAAAAACCATAGCCGCACGGGAAGTGGAGAAAGAGGAAAAAGAAGAACCACAACCATGAAGAAGAAGAACCGCAACATGAAGAAGTAGAAGGAGAATGAAGGAGACCACCACGAGGAGAAAGAAGCGCAGCACGAAGGAAGAAGCATTGTGGCGGAACGGCAGAATTACTGTAGCACGAAGAAGCACAGGACGAAAGAATTAATGTAGCCCTATTTATATTAATAGGGTGAAGGGCATTTTGGCCCTTTCACCTAGGGTGCTGGGTGTCCCAGCAAAACTGTAGGGTGCCCAAAGTAATTCCCTTTCAAGAACCAAACAAGAAAATGACATGGCCCAAATTAAGCAACCCAATTCAAGACAAAGACAGCTTGAAGTGATTGTCTCATCCCATAATGTTGACTAGATCATACTTGATAGTTGATAGCATTTGACGTGAAAAACAACAAACTGAATAGGAATACATGAGTGGTACATATGACGCTTTATCAATTGTTATAATTAATGACTTAATGTCAAATGTTTAGAAGCAAAATTTTATAATTATCTCTAAAGATGCCGAAAATGATGAGGTGAAAATTTGATAAACTACTGTAGCTAAAATAGATAGGGCCATTAAAGGCACAATGAAAAAGATTATCAAACATCACCATTTATTTCGACAGATGATACCTAAGAGTTTATCTCATGTACGTGGTTGACGGTTTTGTTTTAAATTTAATTTAAAGTTTAATGAATTAATAAATATTTAACCTAGTTTTATAAGTTTGAATTAGACTTTACTATTAAATTCTTTTAACAAACAAAAGAGTACAAAATAAACAAATACACATATATTTATTGTCAGGAAACTATGAATTGATGTTTTTTTTTCTTTTTAGTAATATTTGTGTAAGTTTTATTTGATCTTATAAATTAATTAATTTTGTCAATCCCCTAATTTGACAAAAAAAAATTTTACTGATTTTATTTTCTTGCAAATTTTTTTCACTTTAGTTCTTTTTAGTGCAAAATGATATAATGATAAAATATTACAGAAGAGGAATTTTCTTTTGCTTTTATTATAAACTGAAGGACTAACAGAGGGCTTTTAAAATCTTACTAAATGAAATGTTTGATTTGAACTATAAAATTTTAAGAACTAATTTAGTGATTTACTTGTCGTAATATTATTCATGATAAATGTAATTGTTAAGATATATCTCTCGCAGAAATTGCTACATTTATCGATGAGCCCCACTCTCTCTCACAATTAAGTATATATTCATAAAATATAAAACTGAAAAACTATTAAAAAACATTATTTAAATAATAAGTAATAACTGCATATACAATCTCTTGCATTAATATAATCGATCTACACATGATAACACCGAGAACTTCATTGAACAGAGAGCATCAACTACTTATTTTCCATTACAGTATACGAGAAGAGTACGAAATTTAATTGAGATACGATGCAGCTTTACTTATAAAGGCATTAGAAATGGAACGGATAACTATATAGCTCGAGATATAGAGTATTATCCTCTTATGGAGTTGGAATTGGCTTGTGAATTGGCAATGGTGGTAGAATTGGTTTCTTGAATTTAGGGTGAAGTGGTAGTTTAGGAATAGGCTTTTTGAAGAAAGGCTTTGGTTTTAGAAATTCCTCCGACTCAACAGGGATAGGCTTTTTCACTATAAATGGTTTTGGGACAGGCTTAATAATGGGAATTGGTTTTGGTACAGGTTTAATAATTGGAATTGGTTTAATAATGGGGATTATCTTTGGAACAGGCTTAATAATGGGAATTGATTTTGATATAGGCTTATAAATCGGAATAGGAATAGGTTTAGCAATAGGAATTATCTTTGGAATAGGCTTAATGATGGGAAATGGTTTTGGAATAGGCTTCACTATGGGAATTGGCTTTGGAATAAATCCTTTAAACTTTGCTTCTTCATCATGTCCTTGTAGATTAGGTTTTGCTAACTCTTCATTTAAAACCTTTCCATCAGTGCTCACTTCATTCCCTACATAATAAGAAACAAGAAAATATAAGTTAAACACAGTAAATATTTTTGTAATACCCAGTAAATTTGATATTTTTCAAGTGTTGATAGAGAAAAATATATAAAAATAAAATGAAAAATTCATCGCCAATCATAATAGCTATATAATGACCAAAACTAGCTACCAGGTAGGTACTGGATCCCCATAGTTCTTTTCAAAAATATTTTTGTGGGGACTATGCATGGTCTATGTATGGGAGCCACGCTGAAGACCACAAGTTAATTCCACACGCATATACTGCATGCCAAGATAAATGATTGAATTGAATTCAGAAGACAATAAAATCTGTCAGAGTAATTAATAGCACCCTTCATTGGCTGAATCTTGTGTATGAAGGGTCGATCTTAATTTTTACTTGAAACGAAGGCCAGCGAAATTCGTACAGTACTTCATGAATAATACAAATTTTCATTTCTAATTATATGCATGACAAGTATATGGATCTAATCTTCTACACCTGATCATATATAGGTACTAACTACTACGGCCACTTATATATACTTTTTGGTATTACCACACTTTTTTTAAAATTAACCCATATTTAAATTTAATCTTTTTTAGTCCTTAGATTAGAGATTATACTGTTTTGTTAAATGTAAATATTAAAATGAATAATTTTTTTTTATTAAGGACTAACACAAAGAAACATCATATTTCATAAACTAATGTATAACAAAATGAATGTGTGAGTAATAGGATGAGCCACAGACCTGAAATTTCAGTTGTCGCCAAAACAAAAGGTGCATAACTGAAGCTAGCAAGTAGCAACAAGGGAACACAGAAGCGCCAAAGTGCGCAATGCATAGTGGAAGCCCTTCTCATTGAGAAAAACAACAACTAGGCCACTCTAATCAAAGCTAAAAAGGAAAATATTTGGAGGCCTGAGTTAGTCTTGTCACATACTCTCATTATTTATAATACCTAGCTTGGGACTAATTGTACATTCATGGCTCTATTGGTCATTACTTTCTTTTTTGAAATGCACTCCGAGATTTCAGATTTGGTCAGTGATTATTATTAGTGGTTGGAGGTGTGTTTAGAGATCGCGTTTAACACCGTTATAGTTGCTGAGATTATTCATGGCTCCCTGCCATTGAATGAGCCTTCCATTTTAGGTGTTTCTTTTCTTTTATGGTTGGTAATCTTCAAATAATATAGCATGACACGCCATTGTAGTATATATCATGGAGTGAAAATGTGTAAGTAACGTAAAGATTTACAATGAAAGGTTAACTACATGCATGCATATTCGATAAAGGTATCTGAGCAATAGGTGCAAGCGATAGAGGGAGAAAGTGTGGAAGAGAGAACTTTTATTGTGTGAGGATCGCAAAAATTGATTGATTAAGAGTGTAATACTCGTATATATATATATATATATATATATATATATATATATATTATTACTATTATAAAATATAGATTTAACATCGCACGATTAACATTGATTTTTTAGAAACTCGATGTTAAGAAAAGTACGGTGATATTTTCGTAAATAAATCGAGTTAGTTAATATCGGTTTTGTCAAAATCAATGTTAACTACTTGAGATTAACATCGATTATTTAAATTTAAATAACCGATGTTAATATCAAGTAGTTAACATCGGTTTTGACAAAAACCGATGTTAATCTCATATAATTAACATCGGTTTTTTAAAACTCGATGTTAACTATATGAGGTTAACATCGATCATTATAAAGTCGATGTTAAGTACTTGAGGTTAACATCGGGTTTTAAAAAACCGATCTTAAGTACTTCATGTTAACATTAGTTATGTTAAAAAAATTGATGTTGTTCTTTTCATAAATTAAAACACAAATTCATTTTGGCCCCCGCGCGCTCAAACCCTTTTCTCCTTTCTCCTTTCTCCTTCTTCCTGACCCTGTGACTGTCGTTGAAGCCACAACTACCATAAACGAGTTTGTCTCTGTCGTGATTGAGGTACGTCACTACAACAACATTGTGTGCATAAGGAATATGGTTTCCATTCACTCTCAATCATGACAACTTATCGATTCTTCGAATGTTTGTGTCAAATTTGTATAGTCCAAAACTTTGAAAATAAATTAGTTCCATATGAATAGTTTTTTTTCCTATAATTAGTTGAGGGTTTTTATAGACCCCAGGATTTCGAACAAAACACAGTGAAGGCCTAAAATGTTGTTATCCCTATACATGATAATGGTCAATTACTCGTCTTTAGTCCTTTAAAAGTGAAAATACTATAATGTAGTATAGGTATCTTGACACTCTTCGAATCCCTCACATATATAAAAGAAAAAAATAGTAGATGTATCCTAGTTTGGTTTCTGTCTAACACCCACATTGAGGAAATATAAGATTAGTGAGTCAATAAAGTTTGAATGTATGCATATGTAATATTTTGTTGTGTTGTCCCTTAAATTTATACAAATCAAACGAATCCTAATTGTCTTATTCTTGGTGGTTTCTAAAGTTTATTTAGGTTTGTGGTTGCATTCAGAGAGGAATTCTATAAGCTGTACTTGCCGACTTTGGGTGACATCAAGGAAAGGGTAAGATTTAAGATAGGATTGCCTACTCTGAGCTTTATTTCACTTTTTTATGCAATTAACCTCATATTTACTTTACAAAGGGTTTGGCATAAAACACTGGACACAACAAACCCTTTGCCATAGTACTAAGGGAAACATCCCATTTGACTGACTGGATATTGTTTAGTTTTGCACAAGAATTAATGTTTACTTAGCTTTGGAATCTTAAGACCAAGTACAGAGCTAGATAGAACTACCTGTTTCTTCATTCAGGCACTGACTATACTTGATGAAATTGAAGGCAAAGTCATCAATACAGATTCAATAGAGTCAGGTCTGTAATTGTTAGTAGTAGTAGTTGTTCTCCAAACATTATAGAGCAACTAGAGTCAAGCGAAAAGCATTATAGAGTAGCTACAGTCAAGTCTGTAATTGCAAGTACAAGGAAAAGCATTATAGAGAAGCTAGAGTCAAGCGAAATTGATGACTGACTTCTTTTATTTTACTAATCAAGTGTGCCTATTTAATGCTACTACCTTTCCTCTGCTTCGGCTAAAATAGAGACCTAATCTTGTTCTCCAAACTCTGCACCGTATATTTCATATTCTTGTCAACCTTAGCATCATTTTCTATTGACAAACAATAATTGTTGACATATGCCCTATAAATTGGTATAATACCTTCCACCATTTTCCCTCTGTAGCATGACATCGAGTCTTTTTGATATTTGCAGACAACTACCATCTCTAGTACAAGTTCGATGACCAAGGGATAGACGTCATCAATTTCCCGGCATTGATCACTACTCCAACAGGTATTCCACTACTAGGGGTTTGCATATTTCTTGATTGAACTCAATATACCAAACACTAGCTGTTACAGTTACCTTCAGGATATATCTTTTCAATTAAGTGGTTGTTTACTTAACTTCATTTTAGAGAATTATTTGTTTTACATGCAGGATCCTATATGCTATGAACATGGACCGGTGTGAGTGACATTAAAACCTCTTTCCCTTGTCTTGAGGTAATTTTTTCTTGCCTTTAATTTTATTGTTTTGGCTAGAAATAAGAAATCCCTTGTCCATAAAGAGCATTAGTGAGCAGATCAACCAATTGATTATTTGAAGTTAACAAAATATGTCCTAATTTATCTGGAGTCTATCTTCTCAGAAATATAAAAGGTAATCGATCTCTATATGTTTGGTATGCTCATAAAAAACTGGGTTAGATGTAATATGAAGGGCTGCTTGATTATCACAAATGTGTCTCAATTCCAACCTCACAAAATTTTAGCTCTTTAATGAGTCATTTATTTGTTTTTAGACATATTAGTTCATAAGTAGTGAGAGTCATAGCTTGATATTTTGCTTCAGCTCTGGACCTTGCAACCATATTTTGCTTCTTAAGGTTTTCCATGAAAGAGATTCACTCCAAATAGAACACAATATCCATAGGTAGATCTCCTACTAAGTATAGGTAATAATCTCCTTATGCCCTCTGTTCAAAAACACTAATAAATCCTTTTACTAGTGATCCTCTAAGAAATATCAGAATTATGACATTTGCATTCTAATGACCACACTTACAACAAAAGATGGTTGGTCTTGTTACAATTGGATTAGTTTAGCTTTCTGCCAAACTCCAATATCTACTTGGATTAGTTTAGCTTTCTGCCAAACTCCAATATCTTGATATGTGGGATTATCTAATGGTTTACAATTCACCATTCCATTTTCTTCAAGAATACCAAGAGCATAGTTTATTGGGAAATAGTAATTCCAGACCTTGATTAAGCAACTTCAATTCCCAGAATATCTCAATTGGCCTGAGTCTGGTTTACCAAGAAAAATGTAGGAATCAATTTATAATTTTGTAAGTTCAAATATCTGTACTAAAGCAATCCATACACGTGTATTTGATATTATGATGAAAATTTTAAAATCTTTTCACCCGTAACAAGGATAGTGGTATTTATGTGTTGCTATGATGCTATTAGTATTTTTACTAACTAGCTCGAGCATTTACAATTGTACATTAGGTAGTATCAGTGTAGGATTGCTGCAGAGTGGGATTATACCAGAGGGTTGAAGAACAAACTAGCTTGCTTGTGAGATTGTCATTTTTCTGAAAGTTGAAGGCTCGCAATTTTGTGGGTTCTATTGCATTATCCAGTGCATAGAAAACCTTCATTTCATGAGGTTTTTTTTGCCTTCTCTTATCTTCAAGAGACACCTTTCTTCTCCCACTCAGTTGACAAATTTGCAATACCTTTCCTCTCCCTTACAGCACACAACACTTTTCTATTCTTTCTCTTCATTCTGTTTTTGATATTAAGAGGGTAATTTCACATCAAATCTCAGGGTTGCCAACTAGTGGTGTAGCTGTCTAGGAGCATGTCTTTGTTGGAACAATTGGACATCAAGTTGCTGTCGTTTTTGGTGTTGTTAATCTTAGAGCTGCAAGAGCCTTCCATCTCATAGGCTTTGGGGGCAAATGATGATGGTCTCTGCTCATAGGACCCTTTATCTAAATCGGTGCTCTCTAAATTCAGGAGGTTCACTTCATTTTCTATTGCTCTCTTACAGACCTCATATTCTTCAATGTTTCATTTTTTAGAACATTGCCTTTCATACCATTATCTGACCCACCAAAACAATATGAATTGCTACTCAATAAAACTTGATCTTTTGAACCTTCTGCCATTGATTCTTCTTCTACATGATATTGCTTATCAGAATGAAAGATTTCATTATCCTCCAAGGTTGGGGAAGAAGAATCAACACTGTTTTGAGCTGCTCAATTCTACAATTCAGTAGCAATTACTACATGGCTTGATGAGAATTTTGTTATATATTATTTTATTTAGATATACCCAACAAGCAAAAACCAAGCATAATCATGCCCCTTATGGTTTGACAAGAATCAGTAGCACTGTCCCTGGGGCTGCAACCTCCCTGATGCAATCCTACCCCGCAAAGGCATTGGATAGAAGACTCCTAGTAGATTGGGCCAGAGATGCAAGAGAAGACCCTAGGATTCTCATGAGCCTTAGGATAGATTTCGGGCCCATGGGCTAAGTATGAGCCCACTTATCTTTGTACATATTAGATTAAGGTTTCATTATTTTTGGACCTTGTATTTAGGGCTCCATAATGTAGGTAGGGTACCCTTGAAATGTAGGATTTTTCAGCCCTTGTATTTTAGGGCAGCTAGACTAGTTTTTGTATTAGGAGTAGTTTTGTAATTTCACATGCATTGAGTGAATATTTGATGTGTGTGTTGGTAAATAAATTTAATTGAATTGGGAGAAGCCTAATCCAATTAAATTTTAGAGGGGGAGGTGAACATTTACTTGCTACACCTCATTTCCACATCGTATAGTCACACTTGTGCATGTCCTTCATGCTTTACATGTCTCATGACACCTAAGCACACTTAGTGGAGAATCTTGGACTTGATCTTGGATTAGTGGGCTGAACCAAGACTAAAATTTACTAATCATAATTAGTGAAATTTTGGCTCCACAAATTCAATTTCAAATTCAAGTAAAATTTAAATAGAAATTCAAATTTCCCTCCAATTTTATGTGACACTTAGGTTATAAATAGAGGCCATGTGTGTGCATTTTTTAACTTTGATCATTTGAGAATTACACTTCAAAGTTCAGACCTCTTTTGAGGCACAAATTTCGTGATCTCTCTCTTCTTCTCCCTCCATTCTTCTTCTCCTACCTCCAAGCTCTTATTCATGGCTTCCTATGGTGGTGAGCTTCTTCTTGACTCATATTCTCCTTTAAGTGGTGTCTCCTCTCAACTCCTCTTCTTCTCCATTCCGCTGCCATTAAAATTTAAGAAGCAAAGGACTTCATTGATGAAGAAGATCCAAGGCCTACAAGCTCCAACGGAGCTACATCACTCCCTACCACCCAAATCACTCAATTGATGCCCCTGGCAATGAAATAGTAGCATTGCCCCCGGCGCTGCAACTTAAGAGGCTGTTTCATAGGTCTGTTAGTTAGTTAGGTGACAATGAACCAAATAGTGGGTTACTTAGTGAGTCAACTGGCCGATGAAAAAAAACTAGATTAAGAAGGAATAAACTAATAAATATTAAGTTTAGTAAATAGAAGGAAAATTGGCAAGGAGAGTAAATTACCAAAGAATAGAAATAGAAGCTACTAGATGTAATGTACTTGGTAAATAACTAACTACTTGGCAATTTGTAATATAAATCATTAAATTTTGTTTCACATTTTGCCAGGTTATCATTTGCTACTGGTAATTCGTGTTGCTCTGGAAGGTCTTTGATTATAGCAATTCTAGGTACGTACGTACGGACTTGTATGTATGTATATATATATATATATATATATATATATATATACCGCTGGTTTCGATTAGTTAGCTAGTTTCTCTTTTCAGATATAAGACAACACAATAGATCGGTAAGAACCATAACCAAATAAGAAAGTAATGGCTGCCGAGTTAGGGCAACAGACGGTGGAGGTATCCACTCTCGTCACACCCGTTGCTCATGATAACTCGTTGGTTTCGTTAGCGATGCTAACGAATCAGAGGACTTATCATGAGCGGCACGTGTGACGAGAGTGGATACCTCCACCGTCTGTTGCTCTAACTTAGCGTCCATTGCTTTCTTGTTTGGTTAGGGTTCTTACCGATCTATTGTGTTGTGTTAGATGTCACTGTATTTAAATTGTATGTCATTAATGTGCTTTGCTTTAGATTAAACTTTTTTTCATAATGAGTTAGCCTTAGATTCCCATTTGAGATTGAATACAATGATTCTTGCAGAAAGTGTGCATTAATCATTGTATTCAATCTTAAATTGTCCGTTTGGACAGTTTGGGGAGACTCCCATTTTTATGGTTGATTCATGTGTTAAGGTTAACATTATTTTGTTTAATTTGATGAAATTATGGTACAATGCATCTCTAGTTGTTCTCTAAGTGCATACATGATTATCGACAAATTAATGTCACCGATTTTGTATCGTGTACTTGGAGACCAATGTGAAATGCTGTCAAAATTTTATCAAATTTAACAAAATAAGATTAATCTTAACGCCTGAATCTACCATAAAAATGTGTCTTCCTGAATGGGATAGGGCCACACCTTAAATGAAAAAGTGAGATATCATGCATTGAATGAGTTTCAGAGTATGAATCAGTTATTATTTAGATGGATCGAAGTTGGATGAATGAAAGCCGATTGAGCTCTGCATATGAGGAAGGCGTTGAACAGTTCCTGCAATTTGCTTCAGAAAGAAGTCGACTAGATGAAAATGACAAGTTTTTTTGTCCATGCATAAATTGTTTGAACGGGAGATGGCAAAAAGTTGATGACATACGAGACCATCTGTTGTGTAATGGAATCAAGAGGAATTATACAACGTGGATATGGCATGGTGGAATGACAGACAACTAAAGTGGGCCCCAATCTGAACCGTTTGATGTAGAAATGGGAGATGGCTTGGAGGATATGATTCGTGACCTTGGACAAGAGTCTTTTTAACAAACACATGCCCCTATGTATGATACATTGCAAACTGATTCAAAGAAGCCTTTGTATCCGGGGTGCAAGAATTCGTTGACACTATTGTCTACGGTGTTAAGTCTAGTTAATGTCAAGTCCAGATATGGGTGGAGTGACAAAAGCTTTATTTCACTGGTTCAAGTAGTGCACGATATGCTTCCAGAGGAAAACACGTAGCCTAAAAGTTACTATCAGGCAAAAAAGGTACTGTGTCCTATGGGTATGGAGTATTAGAAGATTCATGCTTGCCCGAATGATTGCATACTGTACAAACATAAATTTGAAGAAATGTCCAAATGCCCTAGGTGTGGGTTATGATGGTACAAAGTGAAGAATGATGAGAAGTGTAGTAGTGATGAAAACTCAAAGAAGGGCCCCCCAATGAAGGTGTTGTGGTATCTGCCGATTGTTCTAAGGTTTAAGCATCTTTTTGCTAATGGAGACGACGCTAAAGACCTTACATGACATGCAATAGGGAGAAAATGCGATGGAATGGTCCGTCATCCGGCTGATTGCTCGCAGTGGAAGAAGATAGATCATTTGTTTTTGGATTTCGGCAAGAGGCAAGAAATCTTAGGCTTAGACTAGGCAGTGATGGAATGAATCCATATGGTAATTTAAGCACTCAACACAGTTCATGGCCAATTCTACTAGTAATTTATAATTTTCCTCCTTGGTTGTGCATGAAGCAAAAATACATGATGTTGTCTATGATGATATCGGGCCCAAGACAGCCAAGAAATGACATTGATGTTTATCTAAGTCCATTGATTGAAGACCTGACAAAGTTGTGGGATGAGGGGGGTTTAGTGTTTGATGGGTTTCAAAATGAGACTTTTCAAATGCGTGCAATGCTTTTTTGTAACATTAATGACTTTCAAGCATATGGAAATATAAGTGGTTACAGTGTTAAGGGTCATCATGCATGCCCCATCTGTGAAGAAGACACAAGCTACATATAACTGAAACATGGTAAAAAAAATAGTGTACACTAGGCATCAACATTTTTTAAAACCTCATCATCCTTACAGGCGATTGAAAAAAGCATTTAATGGAAGTCAAGAACACGAAACTGTGCTGATACCGTTGACTGGTGAGCAGGACTTCTAGCGGATTCAACACTTGAATACTATATTTGGAAAGACCCAAAAGAAGGAAAAAAGTAAGACTTGCATATGGAAGAAGAGGTCTATTTCTTTGATCTTCCATACTGGTCTGACCTTGACATTAGACATTGTATTGATGTTATGCATATGAAGAAAAATGTATGTGATAGTGTCATTGGGACGCTCTTTAACATTCAAGGCAAGACGAAAGATGGCTTGAATACCCGTCAAGATCTAGCTGAGTTGGGCATACGATCGCAGTTGCATCCAAGGTCTGATGGGAAAAAATTATACTTGCCTCCAGCTTGTCATACTTTGTTGAAAAAGGAGAAGATAAGTTTTTATCAGTGTCTGTGGCGGGTCAAAGTCCCACAAGGATACTCTTCAAATATGAAGAGCCTTGTGCAGTTGAAGGAGCTTAAGCTGGTAGGGTTAAAGTCTCACGATTGTCACGTCTTGATGCAACAATTGTTAGCCGTGGCCATACAAGAAATTTTGCCTAACAAAGTCAGGTTAGTCATAACTTGCCTGTGCTTTTTTTTTCAATGCCATATGTAGCAAAGTCCTTGATCATGTCAAGTTTGATGACCTGGAAAATGAGGCTACAATTATACTATGCTAGTTGGATGTATTTTCCTCCTGCTTTCTTTGACATCATGGTTCACTTAATTGTTCATCTGATTAGAGAAATCAAATGTTGTGGTCCTATTTATTTGCGGTGGATGTACTCGGTTGAGCGATACATGAAGATCTTAAAAGGGTATATGAAGAATCTACATCGTCCCGAAGCATCTATTGTTGAAAGGTACATTGCAGAAGAAGCCATTGAATTTTGTTCAGAGTACATTGAAAAGGCTAAACTTGTTGGGCTTCCCGAGTCTCGGCATGATGACAGAGTGGGCAGTAAGGATTCAAGAGGACTGCATGTTATCACTCCAAGTGTAGAAGATTTGTTACAAGCTCACTTGTATGTCTTGAATAACAGTAATGAAGTTTTGCCATACATACTTCAGCATGAAGGTTTAGTCAAACAAAGTAATCCAAAAATGTCAAAGAATTGGGTCTTGAAAAAGCATAACAAGACTTTCTTTGATTGGTTTAAAGATACAATCTTTGCTGATGAAAATGCTTCTGAAACATTAAGAAAGCTAGCACATGGGCCTAAAAGAAATGTTATAACTTGGCAAGGATACGACATAAACAAGTATTCCTTTTATACAAAAGCACAAGATGAGAAAAGTACAATGCAAAACAGTGGGGTCACCCTAAGGGTTGAATCTCAACACTTTGCTAGTGTACATGATGATAATCCCTGTGTAGCTTCCATCCCTTATTTTGGGTTCATTGATGAAATTTGGGAGCTTAACTATGTCAAATTTATTGTTTGTGTTTTCAAATCTAAATGGATTGACAGCAACACCGGTGTGCGGATCGATGATGTAGGATTTACGTTGATAGACCTAAAGAAACTAGCTTACCAGAATAACCCTTTCATCATGACAGAACAAGCTAAACAGGTATTTTATGTTCAAGACCTTTGTGTTGTAAAAAAATTATTAACTTGAATGTACTTAGTATTTCCATATTATTTTTAAAGTTTGAAAGGTGTCTTCAAACATAAACATGTCCATCTGTAAACACCGGTGTGCGGATCGATGATGTAGGATTTACGTTGATAGACCTAAAGAAACTAGCTTACCAGAATGACCCTTTCATCATGACAGAACAAGCTAAACAGGTATTTTATGTTCAAGACCTTTGTGTTGTAAAAAAATTATTAACTTGAATGTACTTAGTATTTCCATATTATTTTTAAGGTTTGAAAGGTGTCTTCAAACATAAACATGTCCATCTGTAATGCATTTTCTTGATACTTTAATAGGAATTTCGGAAAATAAAATGATTTAATTTAATATATTAAAATATGAAAGTTATTTACGATTTTCATCATTAAATATTTTATTTGAAACAAATTTTGTAAAAATTAAATAATTATTAAGTAAAAGACATCTAAATTTATTCTATTTCCATGTATTTTTCTACTTTTTTAACATTTGAAATGTGTCTTCTGCAAACATGTCCATTCACATTTCTTTTTAAGGATACTTTTGGTTAGTAAAATTTTTTAAATTCGATATATTAAAATATAAGAGGTATTTATTTTTTCATCATTAAATATTTTATTTGAAAGAAATTTTCTAAAAATTAAATAACTATTAAATTAAAGAGATTTAAATATATTATTTTTCTTGTGTCTGCCATTTGAACTCCCCTTAAAATAACAACAATAATTAAAATTGAGTTGGTCATCTAACAGCCAGTACTATGAAATTTCTAATATCCTTTCTTGTTCAAGCTAGTGATCCCTCCTTCTTAAGTAGTGCGCTGAACCCACCACTCTCAATGACAACATTTTTCATAATAATGACACTCCTTAAAATTGAATTGGTCGTTATTATGAAATTTCTAGTGTTTTGGTACAAGTTTAATGTGCAGTACGTAATTTGTAATTTGTAATTGGTAGTATTTGTGTGCATGTTACCTATCCCTCCTTTCTAAGTACCATGTCGGGATCATCACTCTCAGCAACAATATTTTTTCATAACAACACTCTTTAAAACTGAGTTGGCCTTCTGCCAGCAATGTGTCCTTTCGGGGGTCATTTTATTTGCAAGTTACTGATTCCTACTTTCAAATTACCGCGTGGAGATCATTGTTCTCAATGAGAACGTTTTTATTTTTATTTTTATTTTTATTTTTTATAATAACAAGAGTAAAACTTTGTTAAATGCTAAAATAATGTAGTGTATCCCACCCTTTCTTAATTAATATACATGTAGTTACACTACTACACATACCTTTAAAAATGTTCCTAAAATCTTTTGGTGACATTTTTTATGTCACTAAAATGTTAAATGCTTAAAACAATGTCATTTGTTAAAGTACCTAGTGTCAGAATATAATCCCTACATAGTATTTAAAACTGTTAATATACTCTCATTCGAGAATGAATATATTAGCAAGTTATACTTTTTTAATATTTGACCAAACTTAAAGTTATACTTAGTTTGCAATATATTATGTTGCTTTTAAGAAACAAATGAGTATGCATTTGTTTTAGCTTATAACACAGGCATATTTTTTTCTCGTGATTATTTAGTTTATTACGATTTACGAGTATCCTTGCTCAAAATATAATCTCACAAAAATATAATAAAATTAAAAAATGTTATTTTAAAAAGGGAAAATCAACCCACTCTTTGTAATTGTATTAATATAAAATTGATTAACAACCGCAAATATTGAGAACTTTATTGAGGAGATAACATTAACTATATAGGTATTCCAACATAAAGAGAGATACCCTAGGATTATCAAGTGCAACTAATAATTTTGAGATATAGAGCACATAAATAGGAGTTAGAAATAGATCGTCTAAGCAAGATATTTTTTAGTGAGAGGTGGTAAAGTCTTATCATCTTATGGACTTGAAATTGGCTTTTGAATTGGGAAAGGTGGCAGAAGTGGTTTCTTGAATTTAGGGTCAAGTGGCAATTTAGGAATAGGTTTCTCAAAGAAAGGCTTCGGCTTTAGAAAAGACTCTGGGTCAATAGCGGGGATGGGTTTTTGCACTGTAAAAGGTTTTGGTACAGGTTTAACAATTGGAATTGGTTTAATGATGGGAATTAATTTTGGTGTAGGTTTATATATTGGAACAGGAATAGGTTTTACAACAGGAATTAGTTTTGGAATCGGCTTAATTACTGGAATAGGTTTTGGAAGTCCTTTAAATTTTTCTTCTTCATTAGAAATTGACTTTATAATTGGAATTGGCTTTGAAATAGGCTTCACCAAGGGAATTGGTTTTGGTATAGGCTTATACACGGGAATAGGAATAGGTTTAACTAACTTTGGGATAGGCTTAACTATAGGAATAGATTTTGGAAAAAGCCCTTTAAATTTTTCTTCTTCATCATATCCTTGAAGGCTTGTTTTTGCTGGCTCTTCATTTACAAGCTTCCCATCGGTATCCACTTCATTCCCTACATAAGGAATTAAAAATAACACAAGGTAAACACTACATGATATTTTCATGGTAGTAAAAATATTTAAATACCATAAAAGGGATGACAGTAATATCCATCAAAGACTAATTAACTCGCAAAGTAACTGATGATTCTAGCGTATATATAATGCGTGGGTCTCTTTCCTTAAAAGTTGGGCTACCGTGATCTATATACAATTCATGTATCTTATTATTTTCAACATGCCAGAATGTCTTAATTGTATGCTTATCAAGTTGGACCTAACGTTTCCAATCAGATTTGTGTATAGGTACAGTATATATAGTTACGTGTATATGTGTACATATATGTTTTAAACATATTCAATAACGAAATAAATTATATATATCTTGGCTAGTTGGCCTTGTGCATGCTGGTTGAAACAAACCCATATTTAAATTTTAAATTAGTGCTTAAATGTTTCAAGAAAAATCATGCTTCGTATTATTTTAGTAAAAGCATATAAGGATTGAAACAGATAAAATTTAATTAGCTAGAGACTAAAAAGAATCGTATTTCCTAAACGAAAAACGTAACAATCTATGTATGAGTGTTAGAATGAGCCACAAACCTGAAACTTCAGATGTTGCCATAACAGAAGAAGCACAAATGAAGCTGGCAACCAGCAATAGCGAAACACCGAAGCGCCAAAGTGAGCATTGCAGAGTGGAAGCCTTTCTCATATTGAGAAAACAGCTAGGCCACACTAGGGTTTGGCAATGAAAGCTAAGAAGGGAAATGTATCAAGGCTTGAGATACTCTTGTTCCATACTCGCACTATTTATAATACCTAGCATGGGACTAACTGTACATTATTGTGGCCTATCGGCCACTAATTAACTTTTGTGAATTTACTTGGAGATTTAGATTTGGTTTAATTAGGGGTTATTATTATGGGTGGTTAGAACTTTGACGTGTGTTTAGAGAGGTCAATCTAGTGTTTAACACCGTTATTGTTGCTGTGATAATGCATGGATAATCCATTAAATGGGCCTCACAAATTGGATGCATGTTTCTTTTCTTAATTTGTGGATGTTTGGAGAATTAATAGTATAGAGCAATGATCACCCTCGTGAATTTGGTAAGATAAGGTGATTCTAGAGGAATTTAAGGAATTGTCATTGATTTAATTTTAAATTTTTTAATTTCCCTGGCTTTTGATTATAGGTTTATTTTTTATTTGAAAGGCCAGAAATTTATATTAATAAATATGGCTCTTACTACCGTACGTACAAGTTCAAAAGTTAACATGTTTCTTACTTAAGTGTCTTATAAATAGATGTGTTTTATTTTGAGGAATTGTGTGAAAAACTTAGTGATTTTTCTAAGGATCACAATAGAAATCAAAACAAGATTTTAAAATATATGATTCTCACAAATAATAGATAAATAATGTATATCTTTCTCCCTAGTGTACGCTTTGATTCCTTGAAAGAAGAAATAAATAAAATTTTACTTCCTTTGGTTTTTCCTTCTACTATCTCTATCTTTCTTGATGGTCGTTAGGATTGAGAGAATACTCTAAAGTAAGGAAGGGAACCTAATTTTAAATTAATGAATATTCATCCTTTTACAACTACTATTCCCATAAAATAATAGTTATCTCTAAAAAATGTTCCACTTAAGCTTATGGTCCATTTAGTACTTAGTCCATAATAATTAATTATTTGTTTATTAGTCCTTAATAAGTCACATGTCTCTCACATGAGAATTTAAATCTTTCATTCTCTCACTTGACTCTTGTGACATTACCTAACATCATGGACGAATAAATAAATAAACTAAACTTACGTAATGTGCATTGAAATGACTAAATCGTTTCATAGATTGGACACATCATAATTTCATAATTAAAAATACGTACTAATTCGAGTCATGACAGTTTTACATTACTTAATCGACATAATTCCTTCCATGTATCACAAATTAGACTTATCCTTAATATGAAAATAGTTAGAAGCACATAATGGTCCAACATAATGATTTTATTTAAGATGGTACCTATTTACGTTACTCTAATACAAACATGCATGCAAATGTAGATAGCAGGTAATCAGAAACATATCATAAATGAGTTCAAAATGTCAACAATTCAGAACAAAAGTAAACATTACACTCAACAATCCTTAATAACAATAATGCCTATATTTTTAATATGTTCAATAAATGTCTTGGACGATAATCTATTTGTCAAAGGGTCAGCTATCATGAGATTTGTGCTAATTTCTATTGACATTTTTTGTTTCTGTACTTCTTTCAGGACAAATTACTTTAATTCCATATATTTAGCACCTTTAGAGTACTTGTCATTCTTAGAGAAAAATACTGTTATGGAGTTATTACAATATATTTTTAGCGGCTTGACAATATTGTTGCCAATTAGCTTGAATTGTAGTCTCAAAACATGCTACAAATTCAGCTTCCATAATGAATGTAGCAACAATAGGTTTCTTTGCACTCTTCCATGATATTACTCCTTTGGCTAAAAGAAGTACATAACCAAGGGTGGATTTCCTTGTATCTGCACATTGAGCAAAGTTCGAGTCTAAATACCCAATCACCTGAAGGTGATCAAACCTCCTATATGTAAGCATCAAACTTTTTGTTCCTTGTAAGTATCTTAGAACCTTCTTTGTAGTTTTCGAATGTTCCATTCCTAGATTACTTTGATACCGTCCTAACATTCTAGCTGCAAAGCTTATGTTTGGTCAACTACGAATCTGAGCATACATAATAATTCCAACAACAAATGCATATGAAACTGCTTCCGTTTTTTTCCATTCCAAATCATATATTCTTAGGATATTGTTTAAGACTAAACTTGTCTCCTTTCTGAATTGGAACGGATGATGTTGAATAATTTTCCATCTTGAACCTCTCTAGTACTTTATTGATATATGCTTTATGGGACAAGCCTAACAACCCTTGTGATTTGTTTTAGAACATTTTTATTCCTACTATATAGCTTGCCTTACCCATATCCTTCATTTCAAAATTACTAGAGAGAAACTTCTTAGTCTCATGAAGAAGACCAAGATCATTAGTTGCAAGCAAGATATCCTCAACACACAAAATTAGAAATATAGCCTTACTCCCACTGACCTTCAGTTATATACATTGATCAACAATGTTTTCCTTAAATCTAAAGGAAACAATAATATCATTAAACTTCAAATACCATTGACTGGAAGTTTGCTTAAGTTCATATATTGATTTCTTTAATTTGCACACTATGTGTTCTTTTCCTTTAACTAAGAACCCCATTGGTTGTTCCATGTAAATATTCTCCTCTAAATCTTCACTAAGAAAGACAATTTTCACATCCATTTGTTGTAACTCCAAGTCATAATGGGCTACCAGTACCATGATAATCCTAAAGAATCCTTTCGTGAGACTATTGAGAATATCTCTTTATAGTCAACACCATCTATCTGAGTAAAACCCTTGGCAACAAGTCTATCCTTGTAATCTTCAAGGTTGTCATGAGAGTCACGTTTAGTCTTAAAGACCCACTTACAACCAACTCACTTGCAATCTTCTGGCAATTCTACAAGATCCCAAACACCGTTCTATTTCATGGATCTTAACTCTTTTTTCATGGCTTCCAATGACTTATCAAAATTATCACAACTTACAGGTTGTGAAAACAAAATTGGATCATCATCAATATATAATGCCTAATTCAATTTCAAATTCATGTAGATATACCACATAATCTTTTGAAATAGCTGGCATTCTTTCTCTTTAAGACCTCCTTAGTGCTACTTCTTATGGTTCTTCTACAATAGGTTCATTTTGAATTATAGGCTCATTATTGTGTTCTTCTTCTTCATTGTTGTTTGGAACAACATCTAGAAAAACACTCAGTTTATTGCTAGATTCACAAGTTAAAGGAACTTTCACGTTAACTTCTTTAATTTCCACATTTCATGGAACTGTACTCCCACTTATTTGACCATTTTCAATGAACCATGCATTTCTAGTTTCAACGATTCTCATATTATAAACCTTATACCCTTTTGATTTTTTTTGGATAACTAACAAAATATCCATTGATTTTTCTTGCATCTAGTTTCTTTTCTTGCGGATTATAAATCCTTATTGTCTTATTAGTCCATAGTTCAAAAGGTGCCTTCGGAATAGCCTTACTAGGAATGCTATGCAACAAAAACATGACAATTTTGAATGCATACATCCATAAAAATATTGGTCAATTGGATTTACTTAACATACTCCTAACCATAACCATTACTGCTTTGTTACACTTTTCTAATACACCATTTTGTTGTGGTGTACCTGACATTGTATATTACGCAGGAATACCATGTTTCTAAAGGAGTTTAGCAAATGGACCTAGGTGTTGCCCAGTTTCATCATACCTTTGTAGTACTTATCGCCTCTATCCAACCTAACAACTTTCACTTTTCTGTCTAATTGTCTTTCTATTTCATTCAAATAAGCATATACTACTTGAGATTTCTCATGCAATAAGTAGACATAACCACAACATGAATAATCATCAGTGTGTGAATGTATGAATGCAGGGTTTTGATGATGCCAAAGTAGAATCAAACAAGGTTGCTTATAAGGTTACTTCAACAAACATTCAAAGGTTAAGCGCTTCAAGATTAATTCAAGGTCAAACAAACAAGATCAAGAAAAAAGATAAGGCCTCAAATAATCTCATTGGTGTGAATGTATGTATACATGATTTTGATGATGTCAAAGAAGAATCAAACAAGGCTGCTTCAAATGATAAAGCATTTGCTTCAAGAATAATTCAAGAGTGCTTCAACAAGCAAAGCCATGTTTCAAGATTCATTAAAGACCAAGCCTTGCCTTAAAACAAAGTGTTTTCAAGACATTCAAGGCTCTAGTAATCGATTACCAGGAAGTGTAATCGATTACCAGAAGACAGGGTTGAGAAATAGCTGTTGAAAAATGTTTTGAATTTGAATTTTCAACATGTAATCGATTACCATATGTCTGTAATCGATTACCAGCAACGAAACTTTGGAAATTCAAATTCAAAAGTCATAACCCTTCAAATTATAACTGTGTAATCGATTACACAAACATTGTAATCGATTACCAGTGGAAAGTTTTCAGAAAATCTGCCAACAGTCACATCTTTTCATTAGATTTGTGAATGGCCATCAAAGGCCTATAAATAGGTGACTTGGGCACGAATTTTATGCAGAGAGTATTTTTGGTCCAAAATGTCTTATCCTCTCAAAAGACAATGAGAGAGATTCCAAAAGAACTTCATTGTCAAATGCTCTCTCAAAAGAAATCCTTGACCAAACACTTGCAAAATCTATAAGGATTCTTACATGATCTTCATTGTAATATTCTTCTCTTGAAGAGAGAATTCTTCTTCTATTCTTCTTATTCCATGAGATTGGTTAAGAGACTGTGAGTCTCTTGTTGTAAAGCATCTGAACACAAGGGATGGGTTGTCCCTGTGTGGTTCAGACTTTGTAAAGGATTTTACAAAGATAGTGGAAATCTCAAGTGGGTTGCTTGAGTACTGGACGTAGGCACGGGTTGTGGCCGAACCAGTATAAAACTGTGTTTGCATTCTCTCTTCCCTTATCTTATTTATTTTGTTGCAATCAATTGTGTCTTGCATGTTTAAAGAACATTGTTAAATTGATTGTTGTTGCTTCTTCTGTATTCTAAGTCTATCCCTCTTAAGATTATTGAGGCCACAAGGTCCAACAAGTGGTATCAGAGCGGGATTCTAGTATAAAGTTTAAAAACTTCAAGAATAGATATGGCCTCATCCAAATTTCCATTTCCTGAGGGAAATTCTATCAATAGGCTCTTATGTTCAATGGTGAAGGTTATCATTATTGGATAACCCGAATGCATATCTTTATAGAAGCCATAGATCTAAAGATATGGGAAGCCATTGAATTTGATTCCTTTATTCCTACAATGGTAGAGAGAAATGCAACTATATATATAAAAAAAAACTAGAGAAGAAAAAAGATGATGATGAAAGAAGAAAGAAGAAGATTCCTCTTTAGCCCCAAAATGCTAAGTGCGATCAACTTGGGCACATGAGATTCAATTGTCCTGTGTTTAAAAGAAGAATGGAAAAATCCGACAAGATGAATTTCAAAGAGAAGAAAGAAAAGAAAGGATATATCACTTGGGAAGATAATGCCATAAATTATTCAAGTGATTCAGAGAAGAAAATCATAAGTTTGGGTATCATGATGAAAGACTATGAAAATGGAGAAGAACAAAGTCGATACATTGATAGCAATTTCTCCAAACACATGGCATGCATCAAAGTTTATTCATATTTCTCCCCAAGATAAATGAATATGTGATTTATGGAGACAACAAACGAATGCCACATTTCTCCCCAAGAAAAGTGAATATGCGATTTATGGAGACAACAAACAAAGGCCACTTGATCAACAACCCCAACAAGTAATATCAAATGATACCAACAGGTCACTTGTCTTTGATTGATTACTTTTGATGCTTGTTTTCTACTTGAGTTTAGATTGTCCTTGATGATTGTGATTGAATTTGATTGACTGTGTTTGATGATTGATTGATTGTATTTTTTTATTGTGTGTTTGATTGTCTTTGATGTTTGTTCCTGATTGAGTTTTTGATTGTTTTTAAAGAATCTATTAAACTTTTCAAATTAGTTTCATGTTTTAAGAAAACTATTTAATTTAGAAAAGGAAATTTTGAAATTGAAATTTGAAATTTGAAAAGTTAAATTTGAAAATTGAAAATAAAAATTTGAAATTTGAAAGTTGGAAGTTGGAAGTAGTTATTGGAAGTTGAAAGTTAAAAATGGAAGTTGGAAGTTGGAAGTGGAAGTTACTGGAAGTTGGAAGTTGGAAATGAAAGTTATTGAAAGTTGAAAGTTGAAAATGGAGGTTGGAAGTTGGAAGGGGAAGTTACTAAAAGTTGAAATTGGAAGTTGGAATTTAAAATTTAAAATTTAAATTTAAAATTTTAAAAATTTGAAATTTGAAATTTGAAATTTGAATTTTGAATTTTGAATTTTTTTTTAATAATAGAAATTATTGTGTATAGTTAGTTGATTGTTAATTTAATTAATTTGATTTGAAATATTTGATGATTGATTGTGTTTGATTGATGTGTTATTGTACTTGTTTTTGCTTGATTAATATTGAATGATTGTTTTAATGCCTTTTGGTATCACTTATTCTCATACATTGCAACAAGTGGTAACATCTTTCTCCTTTCTATTCATGATTTGTTTTTTATGTTGACAAAGGGGGAGAGAAAGATAAAAGATAAAATAGTAAGAAAAATTATCTATTGTTTTATGAGACTACTTTTTATATATGAAAAATATGAAATCTTCAATTGTCTCATATAAGCAATCATTGTAAAACCAAGGGGGAGTAAACTATATGCAAATAGATATTTTCTTTGTTGTTGCTCCTAACCTACAGGTGGTTGTCATCATCAAAAAGGGGGAGAATGTAAATCATGAAGATTTTGATGATATCAAGAAGAATTTGCTTGAGAAAGAGGGAGATGTAAATCATGCAAGCTTTGATGGTGTCGAGAAGAAATCACATGTTTGTCATCATCAAAAAGGGGGAGAATGTGAATGTATGTATACATGATTTTGATGATGTCAAAGAAGAATCAAACAAGGCTGCTTCAAATGATAAAGCATTTGCTTCAAGAATAATTCAAGAGTGCTTCAACAAGCAAAGCCATGTTTCAAGATTCATTAAAGACCAAGCCTTGCCTTAAAACAAAGTGTTTTCAAGACATTCAAGGCTCTAGTAATCGATTACCAGAAGACAGGGTTGAGAAATAGCTGTTGAAAAATGTTTTGAATTTGAATTTTCAACATGTAATCGATTACCATATGTCTGTAATCGATTACCAGCAACGAAACTTTGGAAATTCAAATTCAAAAGTCATAACCCTTCAAATTATAACTGTGTAATCGATTACACAAACATTGTAATCGATTACCAGTGGAAAGTTTTCAGAAAATCTGCCAACAGTCACATCTTTTCATTAGATTTGTGAATGGCCATCAAAGGCCTATAAATAGGTGACTTGGGCACGAATTTTATGCAGAGAGTATTTTTGGTCCAAAATGTCTTATCCTCTCAAAAGACAATGAGAGAGATTCCAAAAGAACTTCATTGTCAAATGCTCTCTCAAAAGAAATCCTTGACCAAACACTTGCAAAATCTATAAGGATTCTTACATGATCTTCATTGTAATATTCTTCTCTTGAAGAGAGAATTCTTCTTCTGTTCTTCTTATTCAAAGAGATTGGTTAAGAGACTATGAGTCTCTTGTTGTAAAGCATCTGAACACAAGGGATGGGTTGTCCCTGTGTGGTTCAGACTTTGTAAAGGATTTTACAAAGATAGTGGAAATCTCAAGTGGGTTGCTTGAGTACTAGACGTAGGCACGGGTTGTGGCCGAACCAGTATAAAACTGTGTTTGCATTCTCTCTTCCCTTATCTTATTTATTTTGTTGCAATCAATTGTGTCTTGCATGTTTAAAGAACATTGTTAAATTGATTGTTGTTGCTTCTTCTGTATTCTAAGCCTATCCCTCTTAAGATTATTGAGGCCACAAGGTCCAACAATTGGTAGATCAAGCTTTTTCCTAAAACGCATTGTTTCCAACATCCAAGGCTCTGGTAATAGATTACCAGAAGACAATTTTGAAAATCATGTTTTTAAAAGGGTTTTGAATTTGAATTTTGAATCATGTAATCGATTACCAGATGTTTGTAATTGATTACCAGCAAGGAAACTTCATATAACACTTTGAAAAGTCATGACCCTTCAAAATATAACTATGTAATCGATTACCAAAAACCTGTAATTGATTATCAGTGAAGAATTTCAGAAATTTTTTTTTTGAAAAGATACATCTCTTCAAACCATTTTGAAAAGGCACGAAGGGCCTAAATATATGTGTGCCTGACTTCAAAAAGTCAGAGAGAGATATTCTAAGATAACTTAATTGCCAAATGCACTCTCAACAACTCTTGGGCAAACACTTGCAAATATATTGAGAATTCATCCTGGAATTTCAAATTGTATTATCTTCTCTAAAAGAGAGAAATTCCTCTAGGAACTTCAATTTGTATCATCCACTCTAAAGGAGAGAAATCTTTCTATTCATCTCAGAAAGTCAGTTGTCATCAAGAGACAGGTTGTCTCTTGGAGAATCTTTGAACATAAGGGTGAGGGATCCAAGGTGTGTTCAAAGTCTATAAAGGATTTACAGAGATAGTGGAAAATCTCAAGTAGGTTGCTTGAGGACTGGACATAGGCATAGGAAGTGGCCGAACCAATATAAATCAAGTTTGTATTTCTCTCTTCCCTTATCTCATTTATGTTATTGCAATCAATTTAGCTTGCATGTTTAAAGAACATTATTAAATTGATTGCTCCTTCTTTTTGTGCATTCTGAGCCTATCATTTAGAAGGGGGTTAAAAGTTTGTTAGTGGAAAATTTTGAAACTTAATTCACCCCCATCTTAAGTTATTGAGGTCACTTGTCCAACACAATAGTGTGATAAAATACCTTTCTTTTCGGAAAGAACTAACATAATAGGGTTCACAAATGTCAGTGTGCATAATTTCAAGAAGTAGAGTGTTTCTTGTAGCACCTTTCTTTGTGTGTTTTTTTTTTGTTTTCCTTTAATACAATCCACATAAATATTCATATTTGTAAAATCTAGATTTTCAAATTATTGATTTTTCCATTCTTTATCTAGAAATGTGACCTAAAGGTTTATGCCATAAAAAGCGCAACATTCATTCACTAAATTGTGTTTAGTGTATAATATGATGTAGAGTCAAAATCGTTTCAACATATAAAACCATTTAAATTCAACTTATATAAACCATGACAAAGAATACTAGTACCAATGAGATCATTATGCTTAAACAAATTGAAACATTCATTTCCAAAATTAAAAGAGTATCCAATAACATTGAGTTTAGATAATAAAACCAAATTCATAGATAATCTAGGTGCATAAAGAGTTTCCAATAATTCTAAATGATGTTTAGTGTCAAGGATTAAACAATAAGTCTCAACTGCTTCCACTAGAGCTATCACTCTATTTTTCATAAAGACAAACTTCTCATTTGGGCTTATGATTTGGATTGTAAGAAATCCATTTCTTTTCAAACCAAGCCTTGTGTTTTGGGCAATCCATCTAAAAATGTTCAGCTTTCCCACAAAAGTGACAATTATTTCTCTTTGATGCTTTCTTCTAGATTTGCATTGATGCCTCATTGATCTTTAATGGCCCTTTGCCTTTATCATGCTTCTTCATATATTTCTTTCTAGCTCCTTGATTCCCTTGGTGGCTTACATAATGGACTAAGTGATGACTTCCTTGATTCTTAAGTCTCATTTCCTATGCACATCTCTCTATCGCTCACTCGAGCAATATTTAAGAATATACTTGCCAAGGTAACATTGCATTCCATGCTCCTCACCCTACGGCACAGAAAATTTGTGCAAAAAACCCCCTGGTAGAATGGATGAGTTGTGTGAATGAGCCAAGGGCTACATCCAGATGAAAGAAATGTCCAGATTCAGGAATGAAGTCAGATAACCTGGACAAAAATGCAATAAGTGAGAAGGAAGCCACCAAGACTAACTTACACAAGTTGGACAAGAGGCACAACCCAGACAAGTGCCAACCTCTCCCAAAAAGGCCTAGGTATGAGCGTTACAAATCCTTAACAACCAATCACACTACAATTCTAGAGGAAGCTTCGACTTGGAGGAACTCAGTAGACCACCCCCGAGGAAACCTCCTAGGTCAGGGCTAGATGTAATGAAATACTATAGGTATCATTGTGCTATTGGTCATAACACAGAAGACTGCTAGGTCCTAAAGGACAAGATAGGGAGCTTATACAAGCTAGGTACCTAGCCCAGTTTGTCAAAAGGCTAGACAACCACCAAGTAGAAGCAAGACCTGGAGGACACCAAGAGGAGCAATGTAGGAATCATGAAGCAGACAAAATAAGAGACAAAGTAGAAGATCGAGGAAGATAGAGACACCAACAACAATGGTGTGAGCGACAACCTCCACAAGAATAGGAACCCGCCCAACAGATTAGAGGTGTAATCAACACCATTGCAGGCAGATTTTCTTATGGAGGATAGTCTAGGCAGTCTCAAAAACATCATGTTCATGCCATTTGAGACATTAACATCAATTTTGTTAATGCATCATCACAACAAAGTGTCCCTCCTATCAATTTCATGGGTAGGGACTTCAAGGGTATCAACCTCGTCAACCAAGATGACCCCGTGGTTGTCTCCATCATCATTGCAAACTTCATGGTTTCCAAGGTCCTCATCGACCAAGCCAGTTGGAAGCTTGCTTGTGGGGCTTCTATGGAGGCTGGATCTTTGAGCTTCAATGAGGTCCTTTAATGGTGATTTTCCACCATGGAGATGCAGTGGAAGACAAAGGAGAAGAGGTGAGAGGAGGCGCCATCCACTAGGGAATAAGCCATGGAAGAAGGAGCTTCACCACCAAGATGAGCCTTGGATAAGAAGCTTGGAGAGGATGCTTCAATGGAGGAAAAGAAAGAGGGAGAGAAAGAGAGAAGGGGGAACACGAAATTGAAGGAAGAAAAAGGGAGAGAAGTTGAACTTTGAGTTGTGTCTCACAACACTCTCATTCATCAAAGTTACAACAAGTGTTACACATGCTTCTATTTATAGACTAGGTAGCTTCCTTGAGAAGCTTTCTTAAGAAAACTTCCTTGAGAAGCTTCTTTGAGAAAACTTCCTTGAGAAGCTAGAGCTTAGCTACACACACCCATCTAAAAACTAAGCTCACCTCCTTGACAAAATACATGAAAATACAAAAAAAAGTCCCTACTACAAAGACTACCCAAAATGCCCTCAAATACAAGGCTAAAACCCTATACTACAAGAATGGCCAAAATGCAAGGCCCAAAAGAAGGAAAAACCTATTCTAATATTTACAGATAAGCGGGCTCATACTTAGCCCATGGGCTCGAAATCTACCCTAAGGCTCATGAGAACCCTAGGGCCTTCCCTTGGATCTCTAGCCCAATTTACTTGGAGTCTTCTATCCAATGCCCTTACGAGGTAGGATTGCATCAACTGATAACCTATATTGGAAAACATTCCAGAGACTCAAGTCTCACATTTGTCTTATCAAGACAAGTGCATCCATAGTTGTGGCTGTAAGGCTCTTAAAACCCAAGCACCACCAATGGTAAGCCCTCATTCTAGCACTAAGACTCTAGTACGTGTCACCCTCGGCGAGTGACATGTATGCATGAGCACACTACTGAGTCTCCATTATGTGCCACCCACAGCAAGTGACATTTACACATGAGCACACTATCATATCTTTAGTATGTGTCGCCTATGTTGAGTGACATGTATGCACAAGCATACTACTACGACTCTAGTATGTGTCACCCACCGCGAGTGACGTGTATGCACAAGCATACTACTAAGTCTCCATTACATGTAGGTGAGTGACATGTACACATGAGCACACTACTATGACTCTGGTACGTGTTACCCACGACAAGTGACATGTATGCATGAGCACACTGCTATGAGTCTAGTATATGTCACCCATGATGAGTGACATATGCAAGAGCACACCACTATGACTCCAATATATGCCACCCACGGCGAGTGACATATATGCAAGAGCACACCACCATGACTCTAGTATATGCCACCCACGACAGGTGACATATATGCAAGAGCACACCACCCTAACTCCAATATACATCACCCGTGGTGAGTGACATGTATGCAAGAGCATACCACCATGTCTCTAGTGTGTGCCACACACGATGAGTGGCATGTATGCAAGAGCACGACACCCAAAGGGCTCACAAAACCCAAGGTCTACCTTTGGTGAGTTCTACTGATTAACACCACTATGTCTCCAGTACGTGCCACTTCATAAGTGACACGTACATAAGAGCATGCTATTACGTCTTCAGTTCATGCATCCACGTGAATGCCATGTATGCAAGAGCACAACACTTGCGCTACATATAAGACTCGACAAACATAAGATTCATGCTTGGTAATCCTCAAAGTTTCACAAAATCCAAGGCTCATCCTTGGTAATCCTCGATGCAGCTCCACGAGCTTGACAAAGCCTAGGGAAAACATGTCCCCAGTCCAAGACTAGACAAACCTAAGGTTCACCCTTGGTAATCCTCATTAGTACTTAATTTTTATTTGTGCAAGAATACAAGTATATCAAAAACCCAAGGTTGACCCTTGGTATGAACTCCTCCAAAACCCAAGGTCCACCCTTGGTATGCACTCCTATAAAAACCAAGGCTCCCCCTTGGTCTGCTCACTCGTAGCAACTAGGACGACAACTTCCAAAGGTCTATGTTCAACAAACGAGTTGCCACTAGACTAGGTGGCAAGACCTACAATCAGGTGAAAGTCATACTTACTCCTCATAACCATCAGAGGAAAAACTTCATAGGTCAAGCGACTTACCCCCCATATTGGTTGGCAAGACCTTCAACCAAGGGCAAGTCAAACACACTCCTCGTAAGCATCAGGGGAAAAACTCCACAAACCAAAAGAGAGCCCCACCGGATGGGTGACAAGACTTATAACTAGGTTGAAATCAAACCTGGGATAATTTATGTCATCTTCTTTTATAAGACCACCACAGTCCTACCTCTACATCGACAAGGTCTTGTTTCCTACACCGTCAAAGATTCCACACTTATCATCATGACGACCTATTCCTACTACCATAGAGCATTGCATAAACAAAGCCATACACACAAGACATACATACACAATAACAAATTTGTCATCAAAGGAAAACCTATGCATTGAAGAAAATTTCCATAGTTACAAGGCCTGTACAGTCAAAATTCAAACAATGAAGAAAGAAGATAAATAGAAAGCAGCCTAGACATAGGCATCATCGCCTTGCTCCGCAGCACCCTGCTCCTCATCAACAGCCTCCTCCTCTATAGTAATGTACTCCTTGCCAAGAAGAGCACCATCCTTCACATCCTTGAAAGGGTAAAAGAGACTCAAGTCAAGGTCCTTGGCAAAGAACCCAGCTTACCTGATGGTCTTGTTGAATCCTTTGCCATGTTGCTCCATGACCTTCTTCTTGTAAACAAGAAGCTCCTCCTCAAGCTCCTTGCTGGCCTTCCTCTCCTTGGTAGCTCACAACTTGGACTCCGCAGTGCTCTCCACCTTGCCAACCAAGTCCTTTCTCTCCATCTGCAAGTCTTTGTAGCATTTGAACAATTCATCACCATCCAACCTGGTACGCAGCAACTTGGCCAACACACCACCAACTTTGGAAGACAGTTGGTTCGGCCTATGGCCAAAGCAAAGATGATGGTTGCATTTGCCACCTTAGAGCACTCCATTCTCTAAACAGTGTGAGTAGTAGCCCTCCATTTGGCGACCTCTGCCTCCATGGACACCACCTTGTGCAAAGCCTCTTGGTGCCACTGTCCATTCTCTTCCTGAATCACCAAACTTCTCTTGAGAAAGACTTTGACAGAATTTGTAGTGTGCTGCACCCCAATTCACCTAATAAAGTTCTTATCAAAGGTTGACCCAAAGTTAACCTGGGTCTTCTGCTTCGGCTTGTAAGTTTCACCCCATAGTGAATCAATATCACTAGAGGTATACAAATGATCCAAGGAGACCCATGTTGGATCAAGTGGCCTCAAAATAATTAAGAAGGGGGGTGGAATTAATTATTCCTAAACCTTTACTAATTAAAAATTACTCTTCTAAGGCTTTTACTAAATTGTTAAGAGAATGAGGAGTAGAAGAGAAACTTAACAGAAAGTAAAAGCGGAAATTAAATGCACAGCGGAAATTAAAAGAGTAGGGAAGAAGGAGACAAACAAACAAGAGTTTTTATAATGGTTCGGCAACAACCCGTGCCTACATCCAGTCCCCAAGCGACCAGCGGTCCTTGAGATTTTTTTCAACCTTGTAAAAATCCTTTTACAAGCAAAGATCCACAAGGGATGTACCCTCCCTTGTTCTCTTTGAACATAGTGGATGTACCCTCCACTAGAACTGATCCACAAGAGATTTACCCTCTCTTGTTCTCAGTCAAACCCAAGTAGATGTACCCTCTACTTGTACCACAAAGGATGTACCCTCCAATGTGTTAAGACAAAGATCTCAGACTATTAAACCTTTGATACTTTGTGAATGGGGATACAAAAGAATTCTCAGGCGGTTAGTCCTTTGAACACTTTTGTATTAGGGAAAGGGAAGAATCAAAAGAATTCTCAGACAGTGTCGTTTTGAATTCTTTGACAAGGGAGAAGGGAGACACAAAAGAATTTAGGCGGTTAGTCCTTTTTTCTTTTGGAAAAGGGAGAAGAGAGACACAAAAAGAATTCAGGCGGTTAGTCCTTGGCGAATTCTTTTTGGCAAAGGGAGAAGAGAAGAAAAGAATGAATAGCACAAGTTTTCAAGGTTTAGAAAACCAGAAAACTTTGGAAAGCTTTTGGTACAAAGAAGAAGAAGAAGTTCAAAGAGATTCAAGGCTTGTAAAGGATTGTATAAGATTGATTGGAAAAGTATTCAAGATTTTTAAATGCAAAACAAAGCCTTGCTTTTATAGACTCTTCATGTCTGGTCAAGACAACCATTAGAAGAGTTATGACTTTTAGAAAAACTTAAAAATCCATTTGAAAAAGTCAAAAATTGTTTGAAGAGTTACAACTTTTGATTTTATTCAGAAACAATCACTGGTAATCGATTACCAAATCAGTGCAATCAATTACACAAAGCTTTTACGTGAAAAGATGTGACTCTTCACTTTTGAATTTGAATTTCAACGTTCAAAGGCACTGGTAATCGATTACCAAAACATTGTAATCGATTACAACTTTTTGAAATTAATTGGAACGTTGTAAATTCAATTTGAAAACTTTTTCAAAACAATTTTGCTACTGGTAATCGATTACAATAATCTGTTAATCGATTACCAGAGAGTAAAAACTCTTTGGTAAACATGTTTTATGAAAAATCATGTGCAACTCAATTTTTGAGAAAAACTTTTCATACTTATCTTGATTAAGCCTTCTCTTGATTCTTGAATCTTGATCTTGATTCTTGAAATCTTGAACCTTGAATCATGATTCTTGACTCTTAACTTTCCTCTTGAGTCTTGAATTCTTCTTGATTCTATCTTGAACTCTTGAATTGTTCTTGATTCTATCTTGATCACTTGAGTTGTTCTTTGATTGATCTTTGAGCTTTTTGTCATCACCTTTGTCATCATCTTTTGTTATCATCATTGTTATCATCAAAACACACACACAGTTGATCCTTTGAATCACCTTTGATTCGCCATAAAGCTTTGCTTCTACAACCCAAGGGTGAAAAGACGAAGAAGGCAATGCCATTGCTAAAACAGCAGAGGTATAGACCATTTGAGCTTAAGAGGAAGGAGGCAACACTGTAAGAGCACTAGTGGTTGCCACACTGATAGTCAACAAAGGTGCAACAACGGTGGACGACGACGCCAAAATAGAACCAGCCAAAGTAGTTAGCACACTAACTTCAACAATAGTATGAGTGGCCTCCTAAACAAAACCTTCAAAAGGAGGTGAAGGAGCAGGAGTGGAAGCATCAACAATAGGAGCCTCGACGATTAGTGAAGCCAGAGATACATCCTACATGATCGAAGGGCGACTCGTATTGGGTGTCAACTCTGCAGCCTACCTTAAGGCATGAGGACTCATAGGAGCCGTTTCCTTCTTACGACCAGACGACCCAACACCATCATCCCGTTTCATCTTTGCCAAAACGGAGGAAGGAGCACTGAGGGTGACCTTGGCAACAATAGCAATAAGGCCAACCTCACCAATAGGTTGACCCTCTTCTCCAATAGTAGCAGCAGCAATAAATGATGGTGGAATCCCACTCGCAGGTTTGACCTACTTCACGAGTGGCCTCCAGGAAAAGTTACCCATAATACTTACAAAACAAAATGGCCCGTGTGTCCAGTGAGGCTAGGAGCTACTCCAAAATAGCCTTGTCAACCCTCTCCACAAGTGTCAACAAATCCTCGTCAAAGAACTTGAACCTGGCAGGGTCAAACTACCAGTAAAACAGGAAGTGGGGCTCCCCGTCCCTATTGAACATCAATGACAAACCATCAGTCACGACATCAGTAGACAGGACCTTAAAGAGTCGATCCTTAAAATGGTGAAAGATGTTTGAGTCAAATTCAAATCACTTCTTAGACACGTTGTTAAAGGAGACCCAACCTATCCTACCAGTTAGCTTCATTTGAAAGAAAAACAAGATGATCAACACACTAGGCCGGATGTTAAAGAAATGGAACAAAATTTCAAAAGCTCTCACCATTGCCCAATTGTTTGGTGCAGCTGAGAAGAAGCCATATTCAAGTACTCAAGTAGAGTACATTGGAAGGCGATCAAGGGGAGAGTAAGACCCAAGACCTCAAACAAATACCTATACTTAAAATAGAAGGGCGGATTACTCGACGCTGCCTTAAAAAAAAGGAAGTCATTACTCTTACAAGCCTGAATGGCTAACTTGCATGAGTATTCAAGGCTCGCCAGTTTCACCTGGCGTTGAAGAGTAGTCACACTCGCAATCGAGGTGAGAGAGGACTTGTATTTCAAAACGTTGTCCCTTACCATGGCGACCTAGTGCTATGGCTACATCACACTCGAGGATACGCCCTAACATCTTCACCGCCACTACCTTTCCTCACACCCCAAGAAGCAGAAGAGGGGAGGATCACAATAACTGGGATAGGCTCCCCAGAAGCAGTAGAAGGTTGCACCCATTCGCGAGGGCGAGAAGTTCCCCAACCAGTACGACACGATGCCAGTTCTGGATTTTGGTAAGTACACCCTTCTTTATGAAGATTTCCATTCCCATCACCACCATAGCCTCAAGGGTTTTATTACTATTTAGAATAAGGCTACAACAATGATGCCTCTTGTTTCTCCACTCACCATAATGATCGAAGCAATATCTTTAAGAACCTTCTGGAACCAAAGGCAAAACTTCTATGCTTGTAGAGGAAGAGTTTTATGATGAAACTATGTCATGATTCCCAAAGGTCTCAAGGTGTTTCAAGTATCAAAAGTGGTGTGAAAACTGTTGTCGGTAAAGCACGTGGAGTTAGCGCATATAAAACTATACCAATCCAGCCTTTTTCTTCTAAGAAGAACATCACGAGCTACAAGACTTATTCATTCTAATGTTGATTCATTTATGCATAATTGCAAATCTCTGGGATTGACTGACGTTGAACTCTTCTCTCCATCAGATGTAGTTGAGAAAAGATATATTCAAAATATTTGTATGTGTATACCTTCATTATCCAATCATGCAATCTCTCTGAATACAGATGTTCCAACTTTATACATTGTGCCTTGTCTGGTAGCCACACCCAAGGATAAGCATAGATTTAGATTAATTGCAGTTCATTGTTGCACAATCTTGTGGTTTTGTTAGGGATGCAGAAATGATCCACAATCAGATGAGTTTTCTTGGTAAACAAATCATCATTTCTTTAGCTTACAAGCTGTTTGGGATCATTTTTATGTTGAGTTGCTTGATTTACTAAATCTAGCTTTGAAACTAACACTTTAGATACAATTATAAGAGCTCGGGAGTTGATGAGATCATGAGAAAATCCTTTTCAACTTGTATCTCAATTGGCAAATCTCACTATGAACAATCTTCGAAGGAGATGTGAAAATGATGGTTTTGAAGTCAAAGGTAGATTTTCAAGAGATACACCTCAGGAGCTTATTTATAGAAACTAAAAAACACATGGAAAATACCTTTCGAAATAGTGAAGTAGTTAAGACTTTCAAAGAATCAACATTGAGTTCTTGATCACTTATGCACCATATGCTTCAGATTCTAGGTATGCCACACTTATACCATCTTTCAATATCTTTGGTTACTTTGAGAATTTGTTGTTAAGAAGTAATGCTTCAATCATTCTACCTTCTAAGAATGACAAAAGACTGTAAAAAAGACATTAGCTTGCATACAGTAGATAATAAAGGCCTTGATTTGTTTCATGAAGAAATTAGAACACCAAGTGTAGCTCAAAGTGTTAGCTCTCATTGTTCAAATCCATCTCCACTGATTGCTGCAAGTGACAAATTAGTTGAAATAGTTGATGCCACAGAGATTCTGTTAGTTGCCTGCATGGATTGTTATTATTCAAGGGAAGTGTTGAACTTGGGAGATCATGTTGATTGCAGTGAATTTAAGCCATTATATGCCTTTGAATTTTTCTTAGATTGCTGGTAAAATCATTGAGGTTACCATTTACAATGAGGAGAAAATTGATTAGAATTTTGTACTTGGATGCTTTCAATAAACCACAGACCAATATATGCCTACTTTGATGAAAGATTAGGATCCAAATCCAACAAGTCTGGTAGCCACTTTCCATATACATGGACCATATTAATCTTATTGTTGCAGCTATGCTTTCTTTCAAGGATTGCCAAGATCACAAAACCTTGAGAACAAGGTTGTTGTGAAAGGGTGGAGTAATGTTACGACCCAATTTTTATTGGCAGGCCCAAAAGAGTTGTTATTAGTCTGTAATTAAATATAGGAAATAATAATAGGAAAAATATGTAGAGTAATTTTGTTAGGATTGTTAGGAATATGCACTGGCTTGTTGTTAGTGTGTGTGTATAGCAGCTAAGTGTGTAGTATGCTGCTATATATACGCAACCATAGTACTGTTGGAAAGTTAGTTAAAATGAATTGAGTTTTCTATTTTTCTTCCTCTTCCTAATTTCCTAGAGTTCTCCCTTACTCAAAAAGGGTTTGTATCAAAATACTGTTCCAAAACTCTGTTCAGCACCTCAATTTGGCTATTACTTTGGGGATGGTAAGAGGTACTCATCCAAAGCTTAGTACCACTTAGCTTATATAGCTCTTGCCAAAAGTGACTCATAAATATTGGGTCTTGATCTGAAATGAGACTATGAGGGAACCCATGTAGATTGCAAACAAGGTCAATGAAGAGTTGTGCTACCTTAGAAGCTGTAAAGCAGGTGGAAATCATGCCCAAATGAGAGCCTTTGGAGAAGTGATCGACCACAACCAGAATAACTAAAGATCCATGGTAAGGAGGTAACCTAGTTACAAAATCTAGGGACAAATCCTCCCAAAGTTTAGTAGGTGGGGAAATGGGCTGCAATAACCTAGGGGGCTTCTAAGTGAGGTATTTGGCGTGTTGATAGTCAGTACACTTCTGCATATACTAAGAGATATCGTGTTTCATGCCTGACAGAAAAAGCTCCCCTTGATGCGACAATAGGTTTTCACAACACTCATATGGCCCCCAATTGGTGACTTGTGAAACTCATCCAAGAGAAGAGGAATAAAAAGAATTACCCTTATTAATCCAAATACGACCCTTAAAGAAGAGAATGTCATTGGAAAATTTATAGTGAGCATAATCTTGGGGATGTTGCTCCACAGACTGGGTCAAACTCTGAAAATTAGGAGAACTACACAACTCCTGATGAAGAAATGAGGAATGTGAGAACGTGACAAGGCATCAACTACATTGTTGATCTTTCCTAGTTTGTATTGGATGATGTAATCAATGACAAGGAGCTTGGCCAGGAAGACATACTGTTTGGGGGTCTACATAGCGTGAGACATCAATTCCTTCAAGCTGCGATAATCTGTAAGGAAAACAAAGGAGTGTCCAGGCAGGTATTGACACTAGGAGTGTTTATTAGTTCAGATCAATCCAATGAATCCGACAATCAAAACCGAATCATTCAAATTTTTTTATTGTTTGGGTTGGACATGAACCAAACCAATTGAAATATCTAATATTGATTGGTTTAATTATTAGATTCAAACTTTCCAAATCCGAACCAAACAAACTATATATATATATATATATATATATATATATATATATATATATATATATATATATATATATTATTTATATTATTTTTTAATGCTTAACTTACGTAATATTGTGTGTCTTTTGAATCTTTTCATTCTGTTTCACTTTAGTTTGTCTTTAAAACCAAGGTTTGTGTTAGATAATTTGGTTTAAGTCCTTTTTATTATTATATATAGATGGAGTTTCATGATTTAATCAATCAATCTTGTTATTTTTTTTATAATTTATGCTATTATTTAGTCAGTATAAGTAAAATTACAATTGAATATACTGCCTAGATTATTTTATTGCAACATTGTTTTTCAAAATTTGGACAAAATCATGTTATCTTTCTATTTTTAAAAAATATTTGTTATTTTTATTTTTTTTATTGGATATCTGATGACCTGACGTGAACCAATCCATTCATTATTAGGTTGGTTTGGTTCGGGTTAGGCAAAAACAATTCTAAAATTCGAACCAAATCAGACCAATTAAAATGAATTGGTTCAGATTTTATTTTCTCCTATATTATAACCAAATTGACCCGTGTACACCCCTAATTGATGCCACTTCTTAACCGTCAACGTCCCTAATTGGTCCACCCCAAGGCAGGGCCATCCATGTAAATAGATGCGATATGGAGACGTTCCTCCTCCTACGTGCTATGGTAGTTAAAAAATTGGGAGATCTTAATGATCCAATCGATAATGTTGATGTTGTTGAAGTAGGGAACCTCAAGCTTCATGTGAGAGCGATAACTCTTAGATGGAGAGGATTTTGGGATAGTTTTCATGTCGGAGTTATGATGGAAAGGTTCCATGGTTTTCAAACGATTAAGGACATCATTGAGTTTGGAATGGAGGGAGCTCTGGTTATTGGTCAGAGGTAATTGTGTTTGTGAGATTGGCAAGCACATCCTCGAGGCAAGCAACCTCTTTTTCCTAAGTCTGAGCATGAGGGTTGTTAGCCATGGGGAGGATCAATGAAAGCACCTAAGTTTATAGGTGATAAAATGGAAAGAGTTAATGATATTCTTCCTGAATTCGAGGCCAAGGGATACCTCTAGAAAATCAAAGTGAATAAGGAATTTTTGAGAAAATATTTCAATGCCTTTTTATTCATTCTCAACAGATCATATATACTCATCTTACATAACTCATTTTAATAGAAAGGAAATAGCATAATTGAAATAAAAAACCCAATCATTGGGTGACAACTCATTGCTAAATCTAAGACTTTCTCAAAGAATCTAATAGAAGCTTCTAATGAATCAATGGATGAAATTAGCCCATCCGGTAAGACGGTTAATGGTTCTCTTGGGCTTGGGTGTAAAGGTTGTCTTTGGGTCAGGAATACTATCAGGTGGGGAAACCAAAAAGCTCATGTTTGGAGGGTAATGGTCACATATTTAATAGTGTATCTTCCTATATGCAGTTGGCAATTGGGAAAGATTAAGTTTGCTAGTTTTTGTAAGTGTGATCTTTAGGATTTGTATATCTGACCTATACAAGGTTGTAGCTTGATACTTTTGACATTTCTTGTCTTGCTTACATACTTAATTTGCTGATAAAAAAAATTCCTCTTCTTATTAGTGGGTATCACAAAGTAGGGTTGAAGCCTAAACTACACACGCCTGATTCTATGTAAAACTAGGCCAATAACCAAATCTCTTAGGAAAATGATAACACACCTCCTTTAATTAATAAAATATACCTATATTCTTATTGTTTTTCTTAATGAATTTTCTTAAATGTCCTATATAATTTATTCTTTTTCCAAAATAGTTTCCTTTGTCTTGTTATCGCCTACCCCCTCTTAAAGGTTCTAATAGGAGTTAAAATGTTTGGGTTTAAAGAATAACAAAGATGAGATGTAAACACAAGGATTAAAGATTGATAAGGATGGGGTAGTAATTGAGTTTAAAGAGTCATGATAAAGATGGGATAATAGAATTTAAAGCATGAAGAATTTGAAGGGGTAAAAATATGGTACGTTTATATTATTTTTTTATGTTAAGGATATTTTTGTACATAATAAAAAATATAAAAAAGAAGAGAAAAGAAGGTATACTAATTAATTAAGCTATAAATCTTGCAAAATGCCTAAAGGCTAGGAAATAAGCTATCACATCTAGAAACTTAGCCAGGCTACTCCCTTCCCTAAAAACATGATAAATCTTTAATTTACTTGTTAATTCTTCACCAACAGACTTAGTATAGTACGTACAACACTACAATAAAGGATGGTTATGACACTACTAAGAAAAGTACTTTTTACAATGTCTATTTAAAGTTAGTTGTCAAAAGTCGTCGCTTAGGTAGTGATGACATTTTTGTAAATATTGTCAACATTTCAAAGACGATTTTGGTGAAACCGTCTTTGAAACCTCAAAACGAAAACGTTCTTTTTTGTAAAATTGTCTTAGTTTCTATTCACTAAATTTACCAAATTGTCACCACAATAACCTTTCCCTACTAGTTGACCTTGTCCCCTATGCGCATATCCAATGATGGAAGAGAGAACCCCATGGATTTTTCTCCCCCAACTTGCTTTGCCCCTATTGCATCCCTACTTTGATTCACACTCAAAATGCACCAAAAAAACCACCATTCCAAAACCCTAATGGAAGCGCAGGGCAAAAAAACTAAAAAAACTATTGGGGATAACAAGTTTCTCGGGGTTATCCTCCCCACTACTTTCAATCCGAAACCATTCAATCCTCCCATCAATTTTCCTTCTGGAAAGCTCCTCTGTTCGAAAAAGCCACCGAGTGCGGTTCAATTTGCAGTGAAACCACCACTGTCTGCGACCTTCCTTGGTCCACATGGCTATAACCCTTGATGTCAACTACCTCCATGGTTCCATCGTCGTCATGCACTCCATCCTCCACAAGTCCCTTTGTCTTGAGAAAATCTTCCATTTCCTCGTCTCTGACATCGACCTTGAAACCCTAGATGAATCCACACCCGAAATTATGAAGCACAAGTTTGGACTCATGCGCCATCGACACACCGGAGTATTACCACATGAACTTCACGAAGTATTTCACCATAGGGTTCGGGTTAGTGCCGAAGTTTGAAACGCCCATGTCCTCTGGATTCTCTATGAGCTTCCATTGATTTGTATGCATACTCTTCATCTTAACTAACTGTTGTTGCATGTTAGATACATACATTTTCTTCTCTCTCATTTAATTCAATTTCTTTATGTTTTATTTCTCTCCTTTATTGCCATTTTCCCAAGTATCCAATAACAATATGTTGGATAAAGGTTTGAAACATTGTTAGAAAAAATATCTTTGTTTAATATAATTTATAGTGTTCAAATGAGCTCATTTTTTGCTTTAACCTATTTGGATTTTTTTTCCGTTGTAGGTTTTAGGTAAGAATCTTTGTGTTTTTTCATTTCGACTATGTTTAGGTTAATTGAAGTTAAATCTAGGATAATTATGGTTATTCCCTGTTTAATATTTGAATATTAGTGTAAGTAAATTAAGCTTGAGGATGGCCTAATGTTATGAAATATGAAATTTATTTTTTACTTCCAGATGGAGATATTGATTTGATTGCACTAAGTTGTCAAAACATTGAGGATGGCCTGGTATCCGATGTACATGTTGTTCTTCATGGAGAGGAAGTTAATGAAGCTGTTGAATATGAAGTAAAGGATCCAAAGGTTCTTTCCACTCAATTGATGCCTTATTAGAAATTGAATGCAATTTAGTGTGAAAATATTTTATACTAATTGCCAAAGTAAATTAGAAATAAAGATCTGCTAAAATAAAGATCTGCTAACTTTATTATGAACCTGAAAAATGTTGAATCTGCATTTGCGGGTCCAAGCATTTTTCTCTCTCTGTTGAAATTGAGGTGTTTTCAAACATTCAGATAATTGCCTCTTCCCTTACTCTTTATTTCTCTTTTCTGAAGCTGGCAGTGCTAAGAATGTTTTGTTGGTGCTTTTCGCTCAATAAGTTATGGAATGTCTTTTCCCCTCCCCAACTTGTTGCTTTAGCCTATGTAAAAGTAGTTTACTTTATTTTGGTAGCTTTGACTAAATCTAGCGCAACTCCTGGAAATCTTGTTGATTTTAAATCTTTGTATTTTCTTATATCACATGTTGACAACCAAAATGTGGCGTCTAACTCTATGTTGATTGTGGACTTTGCAAACATGCTAGGCTGATTCTGCTAGTTAGTTTACTGTTGACTTGAATTATTTTCTCTATATTTAAATATTTTATTTATTAAAGATGCTTAATTTGTGTCTTTGGTGCAATATTTGTGAATTAATTTTCTTTTTTGATTTTATGTTTGATATATTTATTTTTCATATGTTTGGGTTCTTTTTCTACAGGTTAAGCTTCGTAAATGCATTGTACAAGATCTTGTTGTAGACATCTCTTTCAATCATTTAGGAGGACTCAGTACATTATGTTTTCTTGAGAAGGTATTATTGAAAGTGGCCTCTTGAGGCCGCAATAATATTTGTATTGCAATGTTTGTACTTAATTTTCACGTAACACCTGAGAAACTAGAATGATTTTTTTATTTAATTTTCTTTATTTTATTAAGTATCAACACTATAGAAACAAGTATTATGTGTCACAACATCATATGCAACTCATCATAGTTTGGAATATTGTGCACTACTCTAGTTTGACTCTTTGTTTTTTTATATATTATTATATATTGATTATGTCTTGTTGTATCTAATACTAAGTAAGTTCCACTCTTATAATTTATAGGTTGATCGACTTGATGTCAAGGATCATCTCTTCAAACATAGTATTATCCTTATTAAAGCTTGGTGCTACTATGAGAGTTGTGTACTGGGCGCCCATCATGGTCTGATTTCAACATAAGCTTTGGGAACACTGGTTCTGTATATTTTCCATTAGTTTCATGTATCCTTAGATGGTCCTCTTGCAGCAAGTTCTCCATCAAATCTCATGGATCACACTTTTTCTTCAAAAGATGGAAAAGAAAATTTGCATCACATGATGATAGTGATGCATAATTTCAATAAGATTTTTGTGCACTCTACCCTTTTTCTAGGTTTTCAATAGATTTTTGGACTACTTCTACAAATTTGATTGGGATAATTATTGTGTTAGTTTGAAGGACCAGTCGGCAAATCTTCTCTGCCTGATATAGTAGGTAGGCAATTTTTTTCGTATCATTAAGTAGCTTTATGTTCTTTTTTATTATTATTTGTTTTTTTTCTATGTGAAGTTGAGGTGCATGAAAATGGAGGGAATACTCTACTGACTAAAGAATTCATTAGAAGTTGTGTGGAGTCATTCTCACCACCATTAAGGGGGGCTGATTTAAATTTGTGCATTTCCCTAGAAACATCTTAACATCATTGATCCATTGAAGGAAAACAACAATCTTGGTCGTAGTGTCAATAAAGGCATGTATTGTTTAATTTTAGTTTGAAGGCTATTGAATTGTGTTTTAATGTTATGTGGCTAGGTTGTCTAATGATATTCTTTACCTAGATCTCACGCACCCCCTAGAATGACTTTTTTGAATTTGAAGGTATCCTTTTCCTTGTAGACTCCCTCAAGTCTAAAATTGTTGTGTAGACAATTCTCTGGAGTTGCACAAGCACAATTCTTATAAAGGTACTTGTTAGAAGAAACGATAATTGGTAAAAGTTTAGTGCATCAAAGATCTATGTTGGCAACTTAGCATCTATTAGCAAGTTGATAAAAGAAAAGATGATTAAAAATTGGCTTTTATGCTCTTGATGCACCTACATCATGCTTTTTGTGTATTTTTAATCTGCTTATGTTTCCCTTTCATTTTGTATTTTTTTTTTTATTTTTTTATGGAAAGTAGGAACAATTATATATAGATGAAACCAATATTGTAAAAATATTATATTTTAAAGGTTGACATATTTTTTTATCCCTATATTTTACCTCAATTATGATTTTAATCCTTATAATTTATAAGTTTCGTTTGGGCCCCCATAGTATTTTTTAGGCTTTGTCCTTGCTACCAACAATATGCCACTAGACTTAAGATAGAAGTTTCAAGAAAATATCATCTATTTTTATTTTATTTCTTGTTTAAAAATATAAAGAAAATAATATTTTAATTATATCTATATAATTTTTTAATTTTTCAAAAAAATACATTCTAAGAAGGTTCTCCCCTACGAATCCTCAATTCTTAAAAAAGATTAAAAAATACATTATAAAACAGTTCTCTGAAAAACCGTTTTAGAAAGTCTACCTTCGAAAATGATTTTATGAAAAATCGTCTTAAAATCCTCAATTTTTTAATTTTTTTTTAAAAATACATTCTAAGATGATTTTGAAGTCAAATCCGCCTTAGGAAAATTGTCATTCTAAGACGATTATTTGTCTAAAAACTGTTTTAGAATGATAGCTTTGGTAAGACAACTTTTTAGGAACCGTCGTGGAAAGTCTTGACTTTCTATGATGTTAGTTTCAAAGATGGTTCAAAGTGTCTTTGAATGTGTAAAACAATCATTGTTAATTGACCTTTTTCCAATATTGTGAGGACAACCCTTAGAAATCACTCAAAGTACTCACTTTCAATAACTACATTTGTGATTTGTGTGGCCAACCTTCCAATAAATGTCAAAAGATGAAAAATTGCCCCACAATTCAAACATATTCAAAATATCTACGACTCCAATATTATGCATAAACTACCTATTCATCCAACCCCCAAAGTAGTTTCTAAGAAGACCTACACAACTTGCATTTCTTCCATTAAGAGTGACAGATTCGTCCACATACATTCCACTTAAGGCATCCACATATCTTATGCATAACAACTTGCTCCAAATAATTAACACAATCAACAAACATAGAACATTGCATACATAAATTCTTAATAGTATATATGCAAAATTGATTGAAAACCAAATTGGCCTTCATTGAAAACCATTATCAAACATATTAAAGTTAGAATTAAGAATATGTTGGTAACCAAATTTTGCAATTTTGGTAAGTTGACTCATATGTTAATTGAAGATTGGCCATTTGGTAGGCTTGGCTTTGAATCATGATGAATTTGCTCATAATCAACTAAAATTAACTTTCAATCAATCGACTGCTTACCTGGTTTGTTGATTTAACAAAATTTGATTGACATGAAAAATAAAAAAATTAGCTAAATTAATTCATATTTACTTTGATAAATATAAGATAATTTTCTGATATTTAAATGGCTGGTGCATAGTGCATGCTCCAACAAAAATAACCCATGTTTTCTGAAAAAGAAGAGTAATCTTTAAGTATAATTTATTTGAAAAACTACCAAAAGAAAACAAGGATTGCAGCAGCTGCAAAAGCAAACATGGTTTGATTGGCATAACTAGAATGGCAATAATCACTGGGACTGATAAGCTAAAGCATAATAATAATATTCACAACTTGCATACTGATCTTTCACATTTATGATATTATTATAATATATACACAATCTAAAACAGATAAAATTACCACTATTTCCACTTATAGTTGTTGCTATCACCACTTCACCCACAAATTTGATGAAAATTGTCACTAGCTAGTTCTACTACTCCATGGAGCTTCCTAACTTGATCACCTCAAAATTCAATACTAAGATACCCAATGAAGAAAAAAAGCTTATAATTTTAAAGAAACAACTACTGGGAAGGCTTAAAATATCACAAAGCAACACAACTTACAAAGAGCTAGCTAGTTAGCTAATAAAAAAAATTAACCAAAAAAACACAATTTTGAAAGATTTTGTGAGGAAATGACATACTTTTAATTTATCTTTCACTTTTTGTTTCAAGGCATGGTATTCCTATGGATTTTCCTTTAACCAACCTCTAAGCTAGGATGGATTTCAGTAATGTTGAGCAACTTTGGTCTAAAGTAGTATCCAATACCCTATTTTTTTACCCTTAATACTACCATGCATTTCGGAAGACATTTTCATTGTCAAATTTTGTAGTAAGCTTAGAACAGTAGTTAGCAGAAAACCTGAACAAAAAACTAGCTTACCAAATGGGAAAAAATAAGCTACAGGATCTAACAATTACACTTATCTATCATTTGTGTATGTTTTTTCCTAATCGAGCATCTACTATTGCAAAAAAATTTGCTAGCATCCTCCATAAACAAAGTGGACCACTCTTTGGTCAAGATTAAACCATAAAACTTGTCTCTCAATCTAAGTCGTCAAGGGACCGACAATGCTAGTGTATTTGTTGGGTGGTTCTCTTGGGAGTATTAATAGTTGGCACTCTTGATTGCTTGTATGCATCTCAGCTAGTATTTGTTACTAAAATATACTTTTTCAAGTACTAGATGTTGGTGTTCAATAGGTTACATTTAGATGTTTGTCTTGCTCTTCAAGTCACCAATTATTTAATTGTATACTGAAATTAAATTGGTTAACCCCTTTTATTTATGTAGTCACCAATGTATGTAGCATAATTACAAGTAGTGCAATGGCTTTACATATCTTTAAAATTTTAAAGATGGTAGGATGTGCATTTTAATTTCTTTTGTAAAATTTATATGATTCAGATCAGTATTTTCTATTGCTTGAATATTCTTCCACAGATCAGTATTTTCTATTGCCAAAGTTTATATATGATGAAGAAAAGGCTTTAAAGGGTGAGCAGTTGCTTGTTGTTGATGCTATCCTTCACCTTTGTCTTTATAAATGGCACTTCCCATCATTGATCTTGTTGTAGCCTTTTGCTTAGAGGCCATAACTGTTGTGTGATTAATTAGAATTTTTTTATGAATTTTATCTTAAGATTTGAGACTTATATGCAAAATTTATATAATGATTCCAACACTGTACACCAGTTCCTCTTTATGCTTCATCAACAACCACTAATAAAATCATTTTTAAAAGGTGCAAAAGGGAAGCATGGAAAGCAAAGAGAGACAAATTGGAAAGTAAGCTTACAATTGGGAAAGAAAGACTGGGCACTAGAATAACTCTAAAATTCCCCTAAGCAGAATCACCAAATTTGAAAAATACCTGAGGCGAAAAATCTGCTCCAATAGCAATGGTAACCTCAGATTCCCTAAGCAGCCCCAATCACCAAATTTTTGCGCACTAGCTTTTGCTACTTAGAGAGACATAAGTGATTTTGCGAACCAAAGAGACACAAGTGCTACCATCAACCAGAGAGACACAGGTGCTACCACCCAAACATTTGGAATACATGAGGAAAACAAACTAGAAAAAATGAAAAAGTCATGAGAAGCGCCATTGCAGAAGAAGGGAACCGCAGTGGCAAACAGGCGGCAATGTACTGGACGAGATAGTGGCAACACATATGAGTAAAGGGCTTCAAGAAAGAGAGGGTTTCAAGTGAGCTCGAGGCATGCAAGAGTAAGATGATTTGGAATTATTATCAAAACATCAACGGAGGTTTTTAAAAACCATTGTTAAGGTATACCTAACAACATCAGTTTCAAATAAAGCCAACATTGATTGAGCACACAAAATATTGATTTTTTTTTCAAAACCAATAATGATGACATCTTATTTACACAAATACCATCATGCATTTTGTAAAATTGGCTTTCATCAAAACCGACACTAACTTCTTATTTTATCTATTTTCTTTACATTATTCATTTAAAGCTTTACTTTAATTCAATCTTTATCTTTCATGAAAAATCCTATCTTCTTATTTTTTTTTCTTCACTCTTACACTAAGTGTTTTTTTTTTTTTGTAGCTTGGGAACCCATTATTGATTGCATATTTCCCTTCTCAGTATCAATCGCTTGACATTATATTTTGGAATTGTGTTATAGCAGTTAGCCGATTGAAACGGCTTATTTTAAGTGGCAACGAACAATATCAAACATCTTGATTTTTTCAACACATGCATACATAATGGTTTATGCATTGTAAGAAGTTCAAGTAACTTCATTTACAACAGGTTATATTTTAACTTAAACATACAATATTTAAATTGACATATCATTTTGTTTGGTCAATGCTATCTTAGTATTGACAATTCAATGATAAAAGCCTAATTTCATGTGTTTTGAAATGTAATGCGCATATAAATTGATGTTATTTCAATTTTTTTCTTTATTCTAATATTTTTTTGTAGTTTTTAGTTTTTTATATAAATGTATTTGTTACATGTAAATTACAAAAAACATTAAATGAAATAAAAAGGAATATAACACGAAATTGAATCCAATAAATGTGTCTCACACATGATGCTTTATCAGTTGTTCATGTAAAAAAGATTAGATGCATAAACTTGCTAAATTTTGGTAGCTAAAATAAATAGTGCCAAAAAATTTAAAAGGGACAGTCACTACTACAAATGATGGTTTTAACATCGCTATGTTAGTATCAGTTTTTAATAAAACCGATGTTAACAAAAATATGGTGGCATACTCCTAAATAACACAAGTTTGTTAACATCATTTTTTTTTTTTGAAAAACCGATGTCAACACAAGTTTGTTAACATCGATTTTTGAAAAAACCGATGTCGACACGAGTTTATTAATATTGATTTTCATTTAAAAACCGATGTTAATGAACTCATGGTAACAATGATTTTGAAAAAATGATTTTACTGGAAAAACATAGAGAAAACTCAACATCGGTTTTTCCAAAATTTGATGTTGCGTTACTTTGTTAACATCATTTTTATTTAAAAACTGATGTGGTAAGATCTTATATAATGATTCTCTAGTGCCAAAAAACCCTCGAGCTCCCTCACTTTGAAACCTTATTGACTCACTTTCACTCAAACGCTTTCTCACTCTCATTTGCAACCTCTCGAGGTGTTAAAACTCCCTCGGCACTAGCATTGCAACCTCACTACTGGTCATGAAAGGTTATCGTCCATCTTCTTCTTTCTCTACTTTGTTCTCCTTCTCTCATTTCCATTTAAAGTCCCTAACCTGAATCGTTTCCTTTCTCCTCATCCTTCATTTCAATTTCACAGGACGCAATATAAACAAGCTAAAGCATCTATCCAATTTATCTTGCCTAGTAACTCTTACATATTGTGTTTACAACATGTTTGACAAAATGTGTATGTGAATGTGGATGACAGTATGTATGTGTAAGTGCTCATTGTAGAATATCTTATGAAGCAATTGATTTTGTATGGACCACAAAGTAGTTAATGGTTAGAATTGAATGTAATGGATTTGATAAACTTGGGTAGATGGTTGGTTGAAGAATTTAGGATAGTTGTACTTTGATGTTACACGTTTCACCGTTCTATGTTTTGCAAAGATAAATAAATATGTGGATATATATTGTGGTTGAGATTTTGTAGAGTTTGAAGTTGTGATGCATATCTGTTTGGTATCCAGAGTAACTTATGTGATGTTTTAAAATTAAATTAATCAATAAATCGATGAAGTGATTAATTAATGCTAAAGTTGAGTTTAATTTCCCGTTAAGAAGTTTCAAATGGTCATTTACTCAATGACACAAGATCTATCCATTGAGAATGTAAATGGAAAACTAAACACTTAATATTTTAGTTAAGGAAACCATTGTGTGCATGTTTTTTTTTTTGCTTCGGTGGAAAAATAAGAAACAAAAAGAACAGACTACCCCATGCCATCACCAAGCAGGGAAGCATACAAGGTAGCATGAGGTTGCTCCCTCCAATATTAGTTAGGGTATGACCTATGAGCCATTCTAATTGCATCACATCCCCAAAACCATCAAATGATGAGAAACCACCTTCCAGTTTCCTACTAAAAATAAATAGTAGTTATATACATGTAGAGCGTATTAGACTATTATGTAAAAATTTAACTTTAAAAAAATATTTAAGAAATAAAATAATTTTCACTCTAGATTTTTCCAACCCAACAATCAAATAATTTTCATCTCTTTTGTGAAACATGCAGGTTTTGATGATGCTAAAAAGAATTTGCTTGATAATGATTGTCATCATCAAAAAGGGGGAAAATGTGAATACATGAATACAGGGTTTTGATGATGCCAAAGTAGAATCAAACAAGGTTGCTTACAAGGTTACTTCAACAAACATTCAAAGGTTAAGCATTGTTTCAATATTAATTCAAGGTCAAGCAAACAAGATCAAGAAAAAGATAAGGCCTCAAATAATCTCACTGGTTGATTGGTTTTTTCCTTAAAACAAATTGTTTCCAAGAGATCAAGGGCTCTGGTAATCAATTACCAGAAGACAAGTTTGTAATCAGCTTTTAAAAAGGGTTTTGAAATTTGAATTTTGAATCTTGTAATCGATTACCATATGTTTGCAAACGATTAATAGTAACGGAACTCCTAAAATTCAAATTGAAAATTCATTACCCTTCAAAATATAACTATGTAATTGATTACCAGAAACCTGTAATCGATTACCAATGAGAAAATTTTAGAAAAGCTTTTTGAAAAGACACATCTCTTCAAACCATTTTGGAAAGGCATAATGGGCCTATATATATGTGTGTCTGACTTTGAAAAGCAAGAGATAGATGTTTTGAGAGAACTTAATTGCTAAATGCTCTCTTAACAACTATTGGACAAACACTTGCAAATCTATTGAGAATTTATCTAGGAACTTCAATGTGTAATATCATCTCTAAAAGAGAGAAATTCCTCTAGGATCTTGAATTTGTATCATCTACTCTAAAGGAGAGAAATCTTTTTGTTCATCTCAGACACTTAGTTGTAATCAAGAGACTGGTTGTCTCTTGGATTATGAGAATTGTAATCAAGAGATTGGTTGTCTCTTGGAGAATCTTGAACACAAGGGTGAGAAATCCTAAGTTGTGTTCAATGTTTGTAAAGGATTTACAAAGATAGTAGAAAATCTTAAGTGGGTTGCTTGAGGACTCGACTTAGGCACGGGAAGTGGCCGAACTAGTATAAATTGAGTTTGCATTTCTTTCTTCCCTTATTTCAGTTATTTTATTGCTGTTTACTTTGTCTTACGCATTTAAAAGAACATTATCAAATTGATTGTTTCTTCTTCTTCTACATTCTGAGCCTATCATATATCATTTAAAAGGGGGTTAAAATATGTTAGTGGGAAATTTTGTAAGACTTAATTCACCCGCCCCCTCTTAAGTTATTGAGGCCACTTGTCCAACATCTTTTTCTCCTTCCAATTTCCTTTCTACCAAACAATTGGGATCATTTTGGCTCAAATAAAAAAAGAGAGAGAAGTTTTAATAGAGGAGGAGAAGGAAAAGAAAGAGAGTTTTTTTTAAAAAAAAAATGTATTATTAAAGAGTTATGCATGCTTGAGAGGAGGAAAAGTAGTCATTTTCTTGTTTGATCCACAAGAGGAGGTAGGTGTTTTAAAAGTTAATTTACTTTTGTATATCCTGATAATTTTAAATCTCAAAACATAAGGAAATTTTAATCTAGTGGAAATATTTTAATTACAGTGAAGTGATTCTTGAGTTAGTTCATCGTATTTCAACTAATTTATGATCCATTCAATCTAATAAAACATAATCATATAATTATTTAACCTAAGACTCTAAAATTAGCAAAATAGTAAATGCATTATGACTTTAAGCAATTACTTAGGATAAAATAACCATAATTTACATTAATTAATGTTAACATCATAATTTGTAAGTGACATCAAGAATAGGCCAAAAAGATCCATGTTGTGAGATGGTGTTGTGGTGAGTTAAGGAACGTGTTGGGGAAGTTTGCTTAGGGTTTTAGTCAAGGTCTCCAATTGTTCTAAGCCAGTAATGCATACTGTATCCCAAAGAATTGCATGGTCACTAGCTGCCACATTGTCAATTTGCTTCATAGCTTTATCAGGTGTCTTTAACTTTATCTTACCTCCAGTGAAAACATCTAGATGTTGCGTTGAGTGAGGTCGTAAGCCATCAATAAAGATATTTAGTTGTATTGGCTCACTGAATCCTTGCGTTGGAGTCCGGAAAACTAAATCATGGAAGCAATCTAGAGCTTCGCTGAGTGATTCGTCTAGAAATTGATGAAATAAAGAAATCTCTCCCTTGCCTTGTGCTGTCTTTGATTCTAGAAAGTATTTCTTCAAGAATTTCTCCACAACCTCTTCCCAAGTTCAAGTGGAAATGGCAAGGATGTTGTAGTGGATGAGATTCTTCTATCTCCTTGATTTGCCTGCTTTTCTAGTTGTTCTTTCCTCCGTCTTAAGGTTTTGTTCTTCCTACAGGCTGCCTTGATTTTTGAGTTTAGTGGAACAAGGTTCACCTCAGAAGCCTTACCTCACATACAAGAAGGCAAAAACAACTCGAGAACAGGTTATGAAGTTAAAGAATCTAATATGTATTAACAAATTAAATACAAAGAATCAAAGAACAATTGCTTAAAAACATAATATAATAAACTATCAAGTTCAAGGAACACAGTCCCCAGTAACAGTGTCAAAAACTTGTTGTCTCCTTGGCAAGCGTACCAAGTTTCACAAGTGGTATAAAATGCAAAGATCGAGTATCCAATTCCACGAAGATTGTGCTTATATTTTGCAGTTATGTGTAGAACTAATAATAAGTAATTAAAGACTGGAAAAAAGGGTTTTGTGCATTAGAAACAATATTTAATAGAAATAAATGTGAGACTTAATAACAAAGTATACAAGGAGAGAAGACAAACACTTGGAAGGTGAGGTTGATGATGAATGTGGACGTGTTGGGCACTCTACTTCTATAACTTCTCTTGATGTAATCTTTTATCGATTTTTCTCTTTTAACATTAATATGATTATCACCTGCATCTACTAGTTTATTCTAACCAATATCCCTCAAGTGAAAGAACTCACTTAATATAGCTCACAATCTCTTAGCGATTGATTACTAAATGACTTGCATTAAGAAAAGAGATGCATGAACAGGCTAAAAAAGACCATTTTATTCCTAGATGTGACTCACTTTAGATACCCTTCCCGAGTTCTTAGCATACAAACATTTCCCAATATTCATATACTAAAACAGTACATAAAGATGAATGATCAAACCATAAATATGTGAATAAGCACAGGGATGAATAATAATAACAACATTATATTAAAAAATAGTTTAGAATCGTTACATCATGGAGTTTAGGAATACAAAGCACCCAACACGGTGGAGTTTTAGCCTCTCATTGTTATGAGAGGCTTACAAATAGGTGGATAAGATATAAGGGATTTAATGGAAGAAGAATGGAGTGAAATCAACTAGCCAGAGCTCCGAAAATGGATTTCCTTACATCGGTAGTGGACGACTTGCTTCTATTCTCAATATTCTTTGATGTCAAATGCTCCTCCTACTTCTCAAGTTTCTTTCTTATATAGGGATTGTGATTGCTAACCAATTAGAGCGCATCAATGCGCTTAGCGTGATGCTCATGCTGAACGCGCTTAGCGTGATGCTCATGCTGAACATGCTTAGCGTGATGCTCATGCTGAACGCGCTTAGCGCGATGCTCGCACTAGTCCAACTGGATTGCAAGTGGATCTGCACTAAGTCATGAATTTGCAGGCTTGCCTATGACAATTGTCTTCCAATGAAGCTTCCTTGCGCTAAGCGGCTTCTTTTGTGCTAAGTGACTCCAACTCGCTGAGCAAGGCTATCAGTTCTTTAGAAGCTCTTCCATTTCTTTGTTACTCTATACAACAAAAATACAACCAAAATTAGTGTTATTTACTTAATTTTAGCATCTTCTGGATGAAATTCAAGAGAAGCTAAGTTCCTATTGTTTTACGCTAAATAAGTAGTAAAAATAGAGAAAAGATAGATAATTGCTATGCGATTTTAGTATACTATTTACGTATGCAAAACACTTATCAGTATACTGTACAAACATGAGTATGAAGAAATGCATAAATTCCCCTGGTGTGGGGTATCACGATACAAAGTGAAGGATGCTAATGAGTGTAGCCGTGATGAAAGCACCAAAAAAGGCCCCTTATCGAAGGTGTTATGGTATCTTCCAATCATTCTATTGTTCAAGCGTATGTTTGTCAATGAAAATGACACAAAAGACCTGACATGACATGCAAATGGGAGAAATTGTGATGAAATGCTTCACCATCCGACTGATTCTTCCCAGTGGAAGAAGATTAATTGTTTGTATCCAGATTTCCGGAAAAAGACAAGAAATTTTAGGCTTGGACTTGCCACTGATGAAATGAATCCCTATTGCAGTTTAAGCACTCAGCACAGTTCGTGCCCTATTTGCTGATAATTTATAACTTTCCCTCATGGTTGTGCATGAAGAGAAAATACATGATGTTGTCAATGATGATATTCAGCCCAAGACAACCACAAAATGACATCAATGTTTATCTCAGTCCGTTGATTGAAGACTTGACAAATTTATGGGATGAATGGGTTTTCGTGTATGATGGGTATCAAAGTGAGACATTCAAATTATGCGCAATGCTATTTTGTACCATTAATGACTTTCTAACCTATGGGAATTTGAGTGGATATAGTGTTAAGGGGCATCATGCATGCTCTATCTGTGAAGAAGGCACAAGTTACGTAGAACTGAAACATGGAAGAAAGACAATATACACTCAACATCGATGGTTTCTAAAACCTTATCACCCTTATTAGCGATTGAAAAAATCTTTTAATGGAAGTCAAGAGCATGAAATAGCGCCAATACCATTAACAGGTCAACAAGTTCTTAAGCAAGCTGAGGACATCAATACTATATTCGACAAAACCCAAAAGAAAGAAAAAATTAAAACTTGCATATGGAATAAGAGGTGGATATTGTTCGATCTTCCATACTAGTCCGATCTAGATGTCAGACATTGTATTGATGTTATGCATATGGAGAAAATGAGTGTGAAAGTATCATCAACATACTTCTTAATATTCAAGGCAAGACAAAAGATGATTTAAGTACTCGTCAAGATCTAGTTGAGATGTGTATACGAGACCAGTTACATCAAAGGTCTAATGGTAAGAAAATATACTTGCCTCCAGTATGTCATACAAAGAAAGGAAAAGATAAGTTTTTGTCACTGTCTGCGCAATATCAAAGTGTCATAGGGATACTCTTCAAATATTAAGAGTCTTATGTAGTTCAAAGATCTAAAGTTAGTTGGCTTAAAGTCTCATGATTGTCACATCTTGGTGCAACAATTGTTAGTCGTGGCGATACAAGATATTTTTCCTAACAAAGTGAGGCATGCCATAACTCGACTGTGCTTTTTCTCCAATGCCATATGTAGCAAAGTCATATATCCTTTCAAGTTAGATAAGTTGGAAAATGAGACTGATATTATCTTGTGTCAGTTGAAGATGTATTTTCCTTCTTTATTTTTTGACATCATGGTTCACTTAATTATTCATCTGGTGAGGGAAGTTAAATTTTGTGATCCTGTTTATTTGCAGTGAAGGTATGCGGTTGAGCGATACATGAAGATCTTAATAGGGTATTCAAAGAATCTACACCGTCTTAAAGCATCTATTGTTGAAAGGTACATTGTAGAAGAAGCTATTGAGTTTTGTTCAAAGTACATTGAAAAGGCAAAACCTGTTGGGCTTCCCGAGTCTTGGCATGACGAAAGAGTTGGAGTAAGGGTTCAAGAGGACTACATGTTATCACTCCAAGTCTAGAAGAATTACAACAAACTCATTTGTATCTACTGAATAACGGTAATGAAGTTTTGTCATACATAGTTCGTCACAAAGCATTAGTCAAGGAAAGTAACCCAAAAATGACCATGAATAGGGTGTTGAAAAAGCATAGCAAGACATTCCTAAATTGGTTTATAGATACAATCTTTGGTTATGATAATGCTTTAGAGCCGTTAAGAAAGTTAGCAAATGGACCTAAAAGAATTTCTATAACTTGGCAAAGATACGATATCAACACATATTCATTCTACATGAAATCACAAGATGACAAGAGTACAATGCAAAATAGTAGGGTTAGTCTAAGGGCTGAATTTCAATACTTTGCTATTGTACATGATGACAATCCCCATCTAGCGTCCATGCCTTACTTTGGAGTCATTAAAGAAATTTGTGGGCTTAATTATGTCAAATTCAGTATATGTATTTTCAAGTGTAAGTGGGTTGATGGTAATATCGGTGTTTGAATTGATGATTTTAGATTTACTTTGGTAGATCTGAAGAAGTTCGCTTAGCAGAATGAGTCTTTCATCATGGCAGAACAAGCTAAATAGGTGTTTTATGTTCAAGATCCTTGTGATGAAAGGTGGCCAATGGTTCTACATGAAAAAACCATTGGCATTAATGTTTAAGATGATGATTCAACTGTAGATACTTGTGTTAGTCCCTTCCCCACATAAATGCCACCTAACGTCAACAAAGAAGAAGAAGTTGACAACATTCATGCAAATCATAATGATCATCATAATGGATAATTAATTATCGTTGCATATTGTAATTTGTTTTATATTTACTAGCTTTCATAATTTCAATTACATGACGTAATATAGTTTTGAGTTAATTTTAACTAATTTTGTTTTTTAACAAGCACATGGATACATCACCCAGTTCCCCTCCTCCACCTCCTGAACCATCAACACCTTCATCATCTATGTCGAAGAAGACAAGAAAAGCAGCATGACTTAGATCGTTGGCTACCAGTGTAACATCCCAATTTTTATAATCTAGATTAAAAAGGATTGTTATTTATAAATAAATAAAGTTTTAGAAAAATGATGAGATTTTATATATAAATAAATAAGGAGATATAATTATTAATTAAAATAATGATTTGAGAGAAAATAAAAAGGGTATTTCATTTATTTGTTTGATAGAAAATAAAATAGAGTTTGTTTTTATAAAATAAATAAATAAATATAGAGCAAATAATAGGCTGAGTACCCTAGGTATAAATAGTTATGTTAAATCAGGTGCCTCTTTTTTGGCCTCATTTTCGTTTTTCCCTTTCTCCTCTCAAAACCCTTTCTTTTTCCCGCAGCCCACAAAACCTATCTTAGAAAAATGACGATCTCGAGCTCATTCATCGTTGGATCGTCGTGAAATTAGAACACCATATTCGCAACCCAATTTTGAGCATTCTCACCATTGGGAATTTCGATATTATGTCTGAGCTTAGAGGAAACCCCTTCGCATTGTAGCCTTTTATTTTCCCGCAAAAACCCAAAACTGTCTCGGTAAAACTATGATCCCGGTTTCGTTAACCCTTGGATTTTCATGAAATTTGGATATGTTGTTCGAAATTAAATTGCTCACACTTCTACCATTGGGATGTTTGAGATAATATTCGTGGATGGAGAAAAAGGAATCGCATGAAGACAGTACAAGTGGAGGTTTCAATCTCTTCTCCGTCTCTCTGATGTTTGGGAATTCTATCGGAGCAGTCGGAGGAATAACTGAAGGAATCTCAGGGAACCGCTAGAGATGTTACTATCGCTAGCTGAAGACACGTGAGTCCGCTCAGAGGTAAGGAATGAGTTTATCGCAATTAGGAGTTAGAATGAACATGTGTAGGGATCCTTAGAGAACTAAATTTGGGTTTATTTTGGGATGTTTATTGAATTATAATTTTTATTTATGATTATGAATACAATATTATTGTGTTCTATGTACCAATTGATGTCCTGATGAGAATTGATGGATAAACTTGAGTGCTCTTGATGTCTTTGTATTAACCCATGATTTTGATTAATTGATTTTGATACAATTGTGAGGAACTATTTCAGAGGTTTTACATTCCATGTTGTGATAAAATATTTTGTATAAATTGTTATGTTGAGGTTATGAAATGATGATTCAAACAATGAGTATGTGATAAATTGAACATGTGACGGATGATGAAATACATGTGTATTGAGATGAGATGTGTGTATTGAGTTGTGAACTATGAACTGTGCAATCACACAATTGTAAGACCCTTTAAGGGCGACGAGTATTGTGATGGGATCCACTGTGGGAACCCGACGAGTTACAATGATTTTGAAAACAATTGAGTAGATGCATGTATTGCATAGTTCATAGGTAAAGTGTATATGATTCATGAGGTGTGATAACATGTTAAATTGAGATTATACCATTGTGATTGGGATTAAGTGTATGTGATAAATTGAGTATGTATATGATTGAGATATATATGTGCATTGAGTTGTGAACTATGAATTATGCAATCACACGATCATAAGTCCCTTCAAGGGCGACGAGTTAATGCTAAGTCCCTTTTAGGGCGACGAGTTGATGCTAAGTTCCTTTTAGGGCGATGAGTTGATGCTAAGTCCCTTTTTGGGCGACGAGTTAATGTTAAGTCCCTTTAAGGGCGACGAGTTAATGATAAGACCCTTAAAAGGCGACGAGTTAAAATTATTTTGAGAACAATTGAGGAGTCGTGTGTTTTGTACAGTTCATAGATAGAGTCTGTGTGCTAAAATGTTTTCTGGGTTGGACCTGAATCAGGAGGGAGAGGCCCTGACAGACTCTTCGGAGTGAAGGCCTTAGAGGTCACACGGTTTGAGTGCTCCTTTAAGCCTATGTTGATCCCATATGGTTGGAGCATTCTCGCAAAACACTGTGACCCTGACTGGTTTCCCTATGATATTACTTAGTGAGAGTGACTTGACTTACTATTGTGTGGTTTGTCTTGTCATGTACTCCTAGGCGCCCGACGAGGTTTTTCACTGACATGGTACCACATTGCATATAGGCTTGAGTCTTAGCATAATTGTTGCATACGCTTGCTAATTTTTTATTATGAAATTGATGTGTTATTATGTCTTGATCAGAGTGTGTGATTCTTGTGTATTATGATTGATGATTGAAAAGTGTGATTGATGAATGACAAAGTGATGAAATAGTGTGAGATATGCTAAGTAAATTGTATTTGGCTACTATATGTTGTGTTGTTTCTCTCTAGTAGTTAGAAATGTGATAACTCACTCCCGGTTTGCTGTTTGTGTTTGGATCCTGTGATGATCTTGAACTTTGTGTTCGGGGGAGCAGATGAATAGGTGGATGACTATGAAGAACCTCATGCTAGAGGACACAGGAACACCATGCTCTAATAGGATGTGACATTAGGATATATGTTCTATATTAATTGTATGAAACTTAGATGACCTTCTTTGAGCCGATATGACTTTATTATTTATTTGGACAAGTTTGAATATGATGTAGAAGAAAGTGAATGTAAGTCTTTTACCCATTTGAAAGGCTGGTATTTAAAAATGTTTTAAAAATACTTTTAATTAATATTTGAATTTTTATTCCTTTATTAATATATATGTGAGGGGTAGAGGGTGTCACAACCAGACCTGTTAAGGCGGAAACCCTAGTGGGTCATGTGGATCCTTCCACTAGGAAAGCCAACAGTCCCCACGGAAAGAAATTAAGGATGTATATGGGGATCGTCGCTCGAGACAAGGTGGACATTACATTTGTTAATTGGAAAGAAGTTCTTGCCACTCAGAAGGATTTGATTTGGGAGAACATTCAGGTATTTGAATTAAATGTTGAATGTTATTGTAATTGGTTGTTCTAAAAATCTTATAATGTTTAATGTTATTGACTAACTATTAAATTATAGGCTGAATTTGATATTCTAGAAGGGTATGACAAAAGGACAAAGAAGAATATCCTTAAGACAGTAAGAAAGGGATGAAAGTAGTTTAAGTCAAATTTGACCACCAAATGAGCTTTGGAACAAGGCAAGAACGGCAAGGATGATAAAATATGAGAAAAGTATGGAATAAGAAAAGAGAAGTGTGGAGCCGGTTTTGTTAAAGCCATAGAGACCCTTCATGGGAGGTTAGCTGATTTTTATTTTTTTAACATCATTTTTATGCATTATTGTCAAGCGTATCAACTTATCCTAATGTGTAATTGTTTCAGGATGTTCAAAAAAAGGCACAAGCCCTAAAGAAACAAAACATTGCCCCTCACATGTTGTCTCGTCGGGGGTTATGATTTTCTAGAAGAAAAGTTCATGGAGAACAAGAACAAGAAATGATTGGAGGAAGCATCCCAATCCGGGTGCATTAACACATTTGTTGATGCTTCATCTCCCATTAGATGACACATGAAGTGGAAGATGGCTCGCATGAAAAAATCTGGTCAAATGATGTCTAAGGCAGCAAATGAAACTACAAATAGGATTGTAAGTGACTTTTTTATGTGAGTGTTAATTTTTTGCAATAATAATAGGTCGTAAAAAAATTTGTTTCATCTATATTGACTGTAGAATTCCCTGGAAGAGCAAGCCTCACAGCTAAGCTTTGTCGCCCATGGACGTCAAGATTTACTGACTACTGCCATTGGGTGACCAGAGCACCTTGGTCGTGTCATGATCAAGCAATACTTTGAACCTACTTCAAGAAGCTCCCGCATGTCTACGTCCATGACTCCTGAAGCCTAGGAGCAGTTGACACAAAAAATCAAGGACCAGTTGGAAGATTTTATCAATAAAAAAGTGACTCGCCAGCTAATGTTGTCTTTCAGCCAGATGCAATCCCAGATGTAGTCCCAAATGCAATCATAGATGCAATCCCAGGGACTCGCACTACCTCTTGAGCCTGAGGTTGGTTCTTCTGCTACTCATGTCAGGACAAAGGGAAGTTGTATCAATCCTCGGGATAGGGTCCAAACACGGGTGACTCAAAGAAATGTGGGTTGTGTGTCGATGAGAATCCTCCCCGCTTGGTTGCCCTAGGAAGTGTTTATGAAGGGTCAATAATCATCCTCAAAGTCCCTTTGGGCAATGATCAAGTGAAGGTTGGTATTAAGGAAGTTTAAGATGTTGATGCTTGTGTTCCTGTACCCATTCAAAAGGTTCAGTTAGTGGGGTAGGCACTTAACATCTTCCTTGCATGAATGACACATCTTGTACAACCTTTTTCAGAATAACTATTTCATTTTGTTGTATTTGTTACTATTACAAAAGGATTTGTAACAAATAAAGTGTTAACAGTCATTCACTTATGTTTATTAACTGTGTAAGATAAACAAGGACTGTTGAAACCTATAGATATTTCGGATCCTGATGTCAATCCCTTATACTTGTGACATTGGTCATCCCACAAATTTTCATCAACCTTTTGCATGTGTCGTGGGATGCTACTGTATTTGGGGTGTATAATGATAACTTCCCCTTGTACATAAAGTATAAAGATCTTTCTGAAATAGCACATGGTGGTCAATGTCTCAACATCTCTGTTATACAAATATGGATTTTGTAAGTTACTTTACATTATTGTATATTAGCTAACTAAGTATTTTAAATTCATGTATAATTTACTTTATTTTAACAACAATAGGCACATGATTGAGACAAGTATGCAAGCAAGGAATGCCTCTATGTATGGATTCCTCGAGCCATAGTCCATACAGAGATCTAGGCAATCACAATTTGAATCAAAATATTATATTAAGAAATGGATGCAAAATTCACATAGATGTCAACCTCGGAGCCTATTTGAATGGGTAAGTAAAATTGAACAAATCAATTTAAATCATGTATGCACTATAATAACTTAATATTCTCCAATACTGTGCACATTGACAAATGGCCGTTATATGTCCTAAGGGCAATGTTGTCATCTAGTTTTGTTCCTTGCATAATAGGCCTAACAACTACCAGTGAACATTGGCAAATGGTCGTTATGTGTCCTAAGGACAATGTTGTCATCTAATTTTGTTCCTTGCACAATAGGCCCGACAACTACTTAAAAGGAATTATTAATAGGTCAGTTGTATTTTTGTAATAAATTTACTTTATCATTAGTATTTGACATTAATATTTTAATTGAACAGTACAAATGCATGTTTCTCTTATCGGTGCTTTGAAGAGATTCAACTATAGTCGTGGAAGTAAATCCAAGACCGCTGCTAGATGGATTGTAGTTGAAGTTAGTCATTTAAACAATGTTTGCACTATTACAAAAAGTAGTTTTAACATCGGCTTATTAACATCGGTTTTGTACAAAACCGATGTTAAGTTAAACGCGGTGGCATATTTGTAAATAAAGTATCATTCTTAACATCGGTTTTCCAAAAAATCGATGTTAACTAATGATGTTAACATCGGTTTTTTGGAAAACCGATGTTAAGAATGATACTTTATTTACAAATATGCCACCGCGTTTAACTTAACATCGGTTTTGTACTAAACCGATGTTAATAAGCCGATGTTAAAACTACTTTTTGTAATAGTGCAAACATTGTTTAAATGACTAACTTCAACTACAATCCATCTAGCAGCGGTCTTGGATTTACTTCCACGACTATAGTTAATTCTCTTCAAAGCACCGTCAGGGCTACCGAGCCCAAATTACTAATCGAGGTAAAATCTAATATCATAGGTTATTACCAAATGCATTGTGTTAAGAGTAAATAGTGGATGCAACTAAAAAAAAGAGTAAATAGTATATGTTAATAATTTAATTTTTTACACTAATATTTAATAATAAATTATTATGTACATTTTTTTTCATGTTAGTTATCCTAAAAATTGTAGTAATAATAAATTTTAACTAATGAATGATATAAAAAAATTATATGGTTTCTTTATAGAAATTAAAATCTTGCGTAACTTTTTTTTGTCAAAGATCGATCTACTGCAAATGTCCAAATGTAGTGTGTGACTACTATCCAAGTAAGTGTAGGGTCGGATTGATTAATTTTTTTTATTCGTAAAAATTAAACATAAAAATATATAATAACTATTCAACCAAGAAAAGACAAAAAAAATAATTGTTTAGTCAGATCTCTTTGACCGATAAAATAATTTATTTCAATGGACATATTTCAGAATAAATATAAAATCATTGTTATTTATAAAAAAATTCTAAAAATTAATTTAAGATATGATTCTTGCATAATATTAAATACATGCCGTTAAAAAGATACATATTTTAGAAAAAAAACGTTAAAGAACATAAAATACCACGTCAATTGGTTAAAAATTAAAAAAAAATAAAATCAATTAACAGTTTCACTGCAATCGTGGATTTTACATTAGGAGATGCTAAACCGAAAATACACTTAAAAACAACTGATTGATAAGTATTTATAATAAAATTAAATAAAAATTATACTGGTAGTAGTATTCAATAAAATTAAATAAAAATTATACTGATAAGTATTTATAATCTCTTGTGATTTATATAATAATTTTTTTTAAAATTTTTTAATTAATATTCTATGAGCACCAATTCAATGTCAGCCTAACATAAAATGAAGCTTAAAACGTAAATTGAGAAAGGATTTTCTACTTTAAAGAAAATAGTGATTTGTGGGATCTTTTAGTTAAGGTATGTGACTTTTTTTACAAAACTGATATCAAATAAAAAATTATATAAGTTTTTCTAAAAATGGTAATAAAAAATTAAAAACTATAAAATTTAAAAGGATAAAGTGATTGCTCATTAAAGAATTTGGTCTAGACAGCAGAATGACGTGATTGCTCATTAAAGAATTTGGAAACAGAAATATCATTCCTTCCCCTTAGAATTTTTAATTTATCATTAAAAAATAAATAAAGATAGACTCTTGGAATAAAGTAATTTTTTCAGATAAAAAAATTACTAATGACTTTATAAGAATTTAACCAACTACTAATAGGAAATTCTGAAACCGATTTTTTAATCACTGTTTTACCAGTTTTTTATATTTACTGAAATATAAAAAATATAATAATTTTTTAAAATTCAAATAAAGTATAAAAAATATAAAATTTCTCTGCAATATTATTTTTTTTCTTCTTAAAAACAAACCCAGCTTAAAGAATGATACTAGTAGGAAATTACTAATCACTGTTTTACCAGTTTTTTATATTTACTGAAATATAAAAAATATAATAATTTTTTAAAATTCAAATAGAGTATAAAAAATATAAAATTTCTCTGCAGTATTATTTTTTTTCTTCTTAAAAACAAACCCAGCTTAAAGAATGAAAGGAAGCAACGCTTTATAAAGAGAGGTATAAGATTGTTTTCTTTTCTTTTAAAAAAAAGTGGAGGTATAATACGGACGCAAAGTGATAGTTGAAACCGATTTTCTTCTCTGGAGTTGAGTTCCGTGAAGTGACAAAGACTCTCACTCTTTTGTTTTGTTTCCTTCCCCACTCTCACTCACTCACTCACCTTCCTTTGTTACCCTTCACTTGCACGTTCAGCACAAACCAGGTAATCTCATGTGATTACATTTGATTTTATTTTTTGCGTAAAGTTTTTATGCCGTTTTTTTGGGCAGTTTTTATGCTGCTATTAAACTATGTATTATTATTCTTCTGTTTATGAATGATAAAATGTATAAGAAGGAGAAAGTGACGAGGGGGTTGATATTGACCTTGGTTTCATGGTCTTCAACCGGGTAAGCATTGCAATGGCTTTGTTTTTGTTTTTCTTGTTTTGCTCTTATTCAATTGTTGAACACACTAGCTACTTGTGAGGATTTAGTTTAGCAACTTCAAAATCAGTCATACATTATCCGAAACTGTAAAAGGGCTTTTTTTGGATGTTTTAGTTTTCTTGTAAACTTTGATTCTCTTCCATGGAATGTGAGTGTTAAGATGTTGTTGTTGGAGTTTACGCGAGTGTTCGGGATATAGCTATTAGAATGAGAAGTATGTTCAGATTTTCAAGGATTAATTTAAAAAGAGATTAGTAAAAAAAAATATACTCAAAATTTTAAAGATGGTTCTAGAAGAGGAATTAGAAAAATGAGACTTCTATTCACGATTTCAAAGACGAATAAACATTGTTGAATTTATATGCTCATTTCTGATGAATGTGGTATGAAGCCATTGTTGTTTTAATTCCTTAATACTAACTTTATTCATTTAGCAAAGGAAAAGTATGAACATATACCGTATGTTGGGTTGTAGGTGGAAATTAGAGAAAGATTGAGAGAAAATCTTTTCGGTTTCTCCATATGTATTCACATTTAATTTTGGTTTCTTAAAAGCTTTTTTTTATACTAACGCCTTCTAAAAGTTAATGTCGAATTAATTAAATATTAATTGACCTTTGTGAAAAAATAAATATTAATTGGTTAGAAAGAAAATCTTTTTTTCTATTTAATATTTAATTTATTACTTTAATTGACCATTTCAAAAAATTAAATATTAATTTATTAAAAATAAATTTTATGTATCAACAACTATAAATATGTTATCTTACTTATATATATATATATATATATATATATATATATATATATATATATTTCAAATTTTGATATAAAAATAAGAAAAGTAATATAATTATTTACATTATTTCATACACAAATTTTTAAAATAATAAAAATAGTATTCTTATAATTATCAATGAATTATGAAATACTAGAAGATCTCGAATCAATTCAAACATGAATATACCAAAATTTTAATTAATTAATTAATCATTCATAGATACTTCATATCATAACTAACATTTAAATATTTTTTAAAAGGCATATCATTCGTCAAAATGAAGTTGATTGATAAAGTATATAGGCATGTTTTTAAATTATATGAAAATGTGATATACTTAATTACTACTAATTGAAAATTAGATAGATGAAATTTAATATTTATAGATAAGTTATTGGATGAAGTACGTTTACCAACACTTATTCTTGACAAGTGAATTTCTTTCTCTTTGTATTTCATTTTTAGAACGTTGTATTGAAGTTACCCTTTTAAACTTATGAGATTTTTTTTTTTTTTTGCTTTTAAAAGTTATACAATTATTATAATTTTAAATACATTTTTAATTAAAAATTTATATTACAATTTTTTGTCAAACGGGCTAAATGGTCTAACTGGAAGACACAAACTTATTTTCTTTTTTTGATTGAAGTTTTTTTTTATTAGTTTCATAGATTGAAGTTTAGAAGAATGAGGAGGAAATTATTCTATTTTAAGGAATAATTAAGTATTGACGAGTAATTATTCTATTTTGGTTTGCTCATGAATTGCTTAAAAAAAAGTAAATTACTAAACCATGAAAATCGAACTAATTAACATAAAGCGTTAACTGAACCAACCATGTTGTGTGTTATCCTTTCCAAATGTGAAACTCACAAAACGATTCTGCTGCGTTACAGTTCAAAATAAGTAATTATTTCTTGTTCTATGCTAACAACTATTTTTACATCATTAATTAATGAGAAGAAAATATTTATTGTAAAAATTATATGAGAATGTAAAAAAAAATCATGAATAATATAATTTTATATATTTTAAAAAAATTCCATTTAATTTCTTAATAAAAAATGTTAGTGATTAACATTTGTCTTATTTTTAATTTGTTTATCCATATCATTGATGATTAATAATTAATTTGCTTAGTAGACAGTCGCTCTTGCTTCACTTTCAACTTGAAGATTGCTTAAGAGACATCAACAACTCTCTAACATTCAACTTGAGGGCACGTACTCCCTCATTCAGCTGAAGGGCCACTGAAAATTATCGAAACGTACTACCAGGTATATATCTAATTGTAATCACTTTTCTAGAGCTAATTGGAAACAATTAATTAGTTTATTGGATTAGTGCAGCAGTATTTAAGTTTAGGATTAGTTGACCTCTGCTTATTTAATTCATCCAATAAACATATTGGACTCAAACTCGTGTTGAAATAAATTTATCTAATAATTTTGGGCTAATAACGTCCAGAAGCAGGCTAATTAATTTTAAAGATTTTTTTATTTGAAAATAACCATATATAAATTAAGACAAACAAACAAAGGCATGGGAGGAGTAAAAATTTTCCACAGATATATGCCTTCTCTTTTCTTTCTAATAAATAAGCAGAGAGTAACGAGATTTGATTTGTCCAATTAGAGAACACACACAAAACTCAGCGCAGTCGTGTTTGAATCCCCACCTCCCACATCTCTCGTGTGATCTTGTGAGAGGTAATAGAAGTTGTGTGTGTGTGTGTGTATATATATATATATATATATATATATATATATATATATATATATCCGAAAAGAGAAAGAAGTAAGACATTTTTTTGATATAATTTAGAATAAATTGTTCTCGTATCTTCTGAGCGCTTGTTATACTTAATCTTACTCTTTTTTTTTTATCATACACAAGATTGTCTTATGTAGGTGTTCATTCAGTTATTTCTTTGATTCTTGCTTTCATTTTGGACCGTGCTGCTCATCATCACAGGTACAAATGTTTGTTACCAATGAATATTTTTATTACGTGTTCACTGCCATTAATGACAATTGATATATGCTATACAAATTGTGTTCATGATGAGTGAACCTTAGATTCCCGTTTGAGATTGGATGCAATGATTCTTGCGAACAGTTTGCATTAATCATTGTATTCATCTTGAATTGTCCGTTTGGACAGTTGGGGGAGACTAATATTTTATGGAAGATTCATGTGTAGGTAAAATTATTTTGTTTAATTTGATGAAATT